>NW_021314580.1:0-1269 GCF_002162155.2 Triticum dicoccoides | reverse complement strand
GCGCCGCCACACCCACGCCGCGCCGCCGCACCACCCAAGCCGCGCCTCACCCCGCGCCTCTCACCCGCGCCGCCGCCCTTGTGCAACGCCGCCGCGCCCAATGCCGCCCAACCCCGCGCCCTAGTGCCGCCACCGCCACCATGCGTCACCGCGCCGCCGCCGCCCTGTGTCAACGCCGCCGTCGCCGCCGTTCGCCGGAGGTACCGCGCCGCGTCTCTTCTTTCCCTCGGTTCGGTTTTTCTTATAAACCGTTCCGATTCTTTTCTTCTCTACCGATTCGTTTTCTTTCCGATTTTTCGCTAAACCGTTCCGGTGTTCTAGATCGGTTTTTCGTTTCGATCTCTTTTCCGAAAACCCTAGATTGGTTTTCGTTCTTCTTTCGGACCGTTCGTCTCAACGAACGTGATCACCGATTATTTCCCGGTTAACGACGTCTGTTCGTATAACCGTTCTTCTTTTTCTTCTCGTCGGATTTATTCCGCGATCGCGATCTCAGATCCGATCTTCGTTCTAGTTTATCTTCTTGCTCGTTTATCGGAATCAGGTGATTCAAGCGCCTGGAGTTTCATCTCGAAACTGTCGTTTCGTCTAATCAACTTGAACAAGCTTTTGCTACAGTAAAATTTTGACCTAGATTCAACTTGCTAGAACCGAGTTGTTTTCTTCCGCCGTTTGTTTTTCGTCGTTTGTTCGGCTCGTTCTTTCTTTGCAACCGGAGTTCTTAAGTTGAACTTTCTGGTTCGTTCTCTTGTTCGATTTTTCCCTGTGCATTAGATGAGTACTTATTGTGTGGTTACTATTGTTTGCTTACGATAGATTGACCGGAGTGTGACGAGTAGATCTATCACGAGTTTTGAGTGCGAATCATCTTCATCAACATTGCAGGCAAGTTCACACTTTGATCATACCTTTTCTACAACCCATGTTTTATTGCATTAGATCAATCCTCACACATTGCATGATTAGGATCTAATTAAATTGTGGGATGGGAAGTAGATGAGGTAGTACCTATTACCTGTATTATTATGAAACCTTTGGGAGTTACTCTACGTTTGCTTATATTGCCATGCTATGCTAGTAGACGTGGATTGGGTGAGTGATATCCATGACAGATGTGAGATTGATAATTTTAATGGTTTATCTAAGGTGGCAACTTAAACACACATCTGGGTGGATTGAGGCACCTGATGTCTATCAGGACTTGCCTGTTTTTTTTGGACCGCCACCCAGGCTCAAAGGGATCATAAGATCTTTCATGCTAGAAACTTC
>NW_021314579.1:0-1082 GCF_002162155.2 Triticum dicoccoides | reverse complement strand
CACCGTCGGAGAATGCCCAGGAGCTCCACCAGCATGCCCTGCTTCCCCTACGCGGATCAACTCGAGCTCGGAGCAACCACCTCGACTGGATCGACGCCTTCTTCTTCCTCGGTCGTCGCCGCTGCTCTTCATCGATCCGTCGCCTCTGCAGCTCCTAAGCCACCAACGGGCCTCCGTGTGCCTCCGCGGTGAGCTCCTCGTCCGATTCCCCCTCTTCTCCGGCTCGATCCGTTCCGTTTGTGGCCGTCCCGTGAGCTTTGTCCACCATGGCAAAAGTTCAGTGTTCGCGTACGTGCATGCTGCCGCTCCTCTGAAACTGATGCGTGTTGCTGATGCGTTCTACCGTTGCCTGCCGCTGCTCGCGCCGTCACGCCGTGCCCGCGCTCGCTGGCCTCTGGCCACGACCGGTTGCGCCCGGCTGCGCGTACGCGCGTGCCCGCACCCACTGCCGCCCGGTGCCTGCTCACAACCGCCGCGCTCGCAAGCACCCGGCCTCTGCTACTCTGTTGCTGCCGTTGTAATGCTGCTAGTTACTGTAGCAGTAGCTAGCTTTGGTATTTCTACAATGACTAGCCTTTTAAACTGCCACTAAACAGCGATAAGACAAGTCTTAATATGGGTAAAAATTATATGAACGGAAAGTAGACGTAGCAAGCCTCATTTTGTTTCATTAGACCCGCTTCAGATAATGCATGGATTAAATCCTACAAAAATCACAAAATGCTATCTTGTGTTAAAAGGAATAGAGTTACTCCCTAGCATTGTGTGTGTGCGCCGTGTGTGGTCGGCTGTGTGCCTCTGGCCGGCCCTGTGTGCTTGTGTGCTTGTGTGATGTGTGTGTATGTGCAGCGTGTGTGTGGCCGGCTGCGTCTCTGGATGTGACCGGCCCTATTTAGGTTAGTAGCTAATGAGTAGTTAGACTAATTAGTACTTTGGATAATTGCTAGCCTATGACATGTGGCTCCCTTTGTTAATTTAACCCCTCCATTTTAGTTTATCCATCAATTAAATTATGTCTCAATGACATGTGGGCCACATCCTCCCTTTTGGCTAGTCAAATTGACTTGGTCAAATTCGGATTA
>NW_021314578.1:0-1192 GCF_002162155.2 Triticum dicoccoides | reverse complement strand
GCAATTGTTGATGACCGACACGTAAGTGCATCTTTGGGTTCAACAACTATGGAAATCGCTTCGGGACCCCAAAAAGGTGAGTAATAGTCCACGAAACGGGTCAGAATTGGCCAGAACTATGAGTGTTGACGACGGGCACGTAAACGCACCCCTGGGATTGTGAATCGTGAGAATCGCTCTAGGACCCCAAAACAGTGAGTAATTGTCCACGTGACAGACCAGAATTGGGCAAAATGGTGAGTGTTGATAACCGACACATAAACGCACCCCGGGGATCGCAAATCCTGTAAATCGCTCTAGGACCCCAAAACGGTGACTAATAGTGCACCAAACAGACCAGAATCGGCCAAAACTGCGATTGTTGATGACCGACACGTAAGCGCACCGTAGGGTTTGTCAATCGTGGAAATCACTTCGGGATGCCAAAACTGTGTAATAGTTCAAAACGGGCCAAAATCGGCCAAAACTGCGAGTCTTGACGACCAACACGCAAGCACACCTTGGGGTTCGACAAAAATGGAAATCTCTTTGGGACCCCAAAACGGTGAGTAATAGTCCATGAAACGGGACGGGATCAACAAAACCTGCGAGTGTTGATGAGCGACATGTAAACGCACCCAGAGGTTCGTCAATCATGGAAATCACTCCGGGACCCCAAAACAGCGAGTAATAGTCCACGAGACGGCCAGAATTAACCAAAATTGTGAGTGTTGATGACCGACACATAAACGCACCCCCAGGGTTCGTCAATCGTGGAAATCACTTCAGGACCCCAAAACTGAGTAATAGTCCAAGAAACGGGCCAGAATCGGCCAAAACTGCGAGACTTGACGACCAACTTGTAAACACACATTGGGGTTCGGCAACAATGGAAATCGCTTTAGGACCCCAAAACGGTGAGTAGTAGTCCACGAAAGGGACAGAATCGAATAAAACCGCGATTGTTGATGACCGAAACATAAACGCACCAGGGGTTCGTCAATCGTGGAAATCCCTCCGGGACCCGAAACAGCGAGTTATAGTCCACAAAACGGGCCAGAATCGGCCAAAACTGCGAGTGTTGATGAACGACACGTAAGTGCATCTTTGGGTTCAACAACTATGGAAATAGCTTCGGGACCCCAAAAAGGTGAGTAATAGTCCACGAAACGGGTCAGAATTGGCCAGAACTATGAGTGTTGACGACGGGCAC
>NW_021314577.1:0-2451 GCF_002162155.2 Triticum dicoccoides | reverse complement strand
ATACATATACAACATGTACACCTTGTCTCTTTTGTTAGCCACATTTCAGATTAAGCAACGCCGAGGACGGCTTTATTTTCAAGAAGGGGAGGATGATGAGGACATGACTACCTTGGATATGACCAAAAATATTGCATATATGCATATTTGTCAGGTGATTTCTAGTGCAAACTATTCAATAATCTATTTATGTTATCCAGAACAAAAATACTTCACACACTTTTGTGTTTTGTCTAATTGCAGGTGTATGGGACATTTGTACAATCCACATATGAAGATAAGGAAGAAAGAGATGTTTATTTGCTATCCAAAAAGTTCTCTCACGTCACTTTTGGCCCAAGAGAAGATAGAGTCCAAGTCTCTCACGTTCTGGATTCAGATTCGGACTGCACAGACATACCTGACTCAAAACGCACACAAGTTTTTCATACGGACTCCGAATTGGGTGATTCTTTTTTTGTTGGAAACTAGATTTCGTTCACTTTCCAACCCAATTGGAATCACCTTCAAATTCGTCCGGAGCGTTGAGTTGTGGACGAAACAATCTGATGCTGCAGCAGAATCCGAGACAAACTACAAGTCCAAAGGTGTTACATCACCTCCACTTGGGCCCATTGGCCTTGTACGACCTAGATTTAGTTTTAGGCTGCCTTGGGACGTCCTCCCACCTCCTTGGCCGCCACCCCTTGCTCCTATATAAGTAGATCCATCTAGTAGCTTTTCCTTGGGATTTGTTTAGTTAAAAGTTAGCCATTGCAACTTCGTGTACTTCGTTTGTGTCCAACGACCAGACCAAGACCGCTTACGGATCCCCACCATTATCAATACCTCATATATATTTGCAATATTCAGAGTGTCCATCTAGTAGCTTTTCCTTGGGATTTGTTTAGTTAAAAGTTAGCCATTGCAACTTCGTGTGCTTCGTTTGTGTCCAACGACCAGACCAAGACCACTTTTCGGATCCCCACCATTATCAATACTTCATACATATTCGCGATATTCAGATTGTTTTTATCATATTCTTGCTTGTTCTTCGATTGCTTGCAGGAATAGACCTTCGTGGTCAGGTTGATCGTGCTCCGGCGTGGTCAATAACCTCTCGGAGTTGGTTTAGCGATTGCTAAGGCACAACGTCGTTGCACGTTTGTAGTCGGATCGTCAAAGTCGTCTCCACCAAATCGATAGTTATCATCTCATCGAAAGATCGGGACACCCTCGCCTCTATCAAAAAGATAAAAAAGGAAAAAAAAGAAAAAGAGAGAGAAGAAAAAGAAAAAAAAAGCGTGAGAAAAAAAAAAGAGAAGAAAAAAAATTGGATCTATCTAGAATCAATCTCGTACCTGAATTCGGATTGGAATCTGTTTTGCGCACTGTTCAGTAAAACAGGTGTATCTTCCTCATCCGAAGTCAGTTTTGGCTCCGTGAGTACTCAAATTGAAGATAGCGATGAGCCGCATCTAAATAGTTGCAGAAGCTAGTTCAATATTTGACACCTCAAAATCGGCTTCTAAATAGGTCTTTTTGCCCTCCGAAGTTCATGAACACAGCTTGTTCCAATTTTTCAGGCCAGTTTTAGAATTCTTTGACTCCTCATATCAACTCGGAATTGAGTGATTCTTTTTGCATTGGAAAGCTTGAGTTAATAGCATTCTTTGAAAGAATTTATCAGAAAATTGTCTCAAACTTTTCAAGAGGAAAGTTGGAGAGAGAGTTGTTGTATATCCTGCTTGGCAGTTGTTTTTCATCATTATCTTCACTGCCGTTGTGATCTTCACTTATATCTTGCTGTCAACAGCTACTTAGTATCCTTCATTGATGCTAGTTGTGCTACGCCGTGACCTCATTAGTGTTCTAGGCTCGCGTCTCTAGTACGGTCTAGCCTAGGACCAGCACAGTATCGTCGTTGAGCGTTTATTCAACATTGCATCTTTGAATTGATTATTGCTAATCTTTTGCTACCATATATAGCCAACCCAGCTCCACATATTTCTACACCGTGTATACGTACGCTCCCCTAGCAATTGCTTTACTCAATATTTGGAGTTACTTGACACCGCTGGTTGCCGATCACCGCCTGCTGCATGGTAAGAACTTGTAAGACATTGATATTTGCTTTACTGTGAGCGTTTTACCACCACATCCTAGTAGTTATAGGAACATTATTTTTGGGTTTTGTTTCTTGTTCTACTAATCATGACAGGATCCAGAGTCAATTCATGGGCTTTGTCGATCGCGGGAGACGTGCCACCACCTTTGCAAATACCACAACCGTCACGAGAGGTGCACAAACATCCAAATGCACATGATCAGGTTAATGTATCTATACCACCATTTAATGGCCGTTTTAAACCTGCTTTATATATTGAATGGGAGTTCGACATAAAAAATATATTTGCTTCCCATAATTTCAATGAACATAAAAAGGTTAAGGTTGCGGTTGGTTCTTTCACT
>NW_021314576.1:0-1041 GCF_002162155.2 Triticum dicoccoides | reverse complement strand
AAGTGGTGGAAACATGTATGAAGAAGTACACCCCTGCAGGGTTAACATCATCTATTCGAATAGCCGTGTCCGCGGTAAAGGACTTCTGGGTTGCTTATATCAGTTCATAGACAAGTGAAAGTGGATACTTTAAAATGCGCAAGATAAGCGTGAGTGCTATGGATGGCGTTCTCGTAGGGAGACGGGAGCGGATCCATAGTGGTGTATTGATATGGTGAATATGTGGACTCGTGTGCGCCACCTCAAAAGAGTTACATTGCAGTCGTAGTTTAGGATAGCCACCGAGTCAAAGCTGGCTTGCTGCAGTTAAACCCCACCATCCCCTTTGTTGATAATGATGCATATGTAGTTAGTTCTGATGTAAGTCTTGCTGGGTACATTTGTACTCACGTTTGCCTATTTTATATTTTTGCAGAGAGACTTCAGTCTCACTATTAGTTCCGCTTGGACTTCGACGTTTAGCTTGTTACCTCAGCTACGATCTTGTGCCCTCGGCAGGATCTGGTAGATAGTCAGGCTTCTCAGCCTTTTTCATTTATAGATGTCTGTACTCAGACATGATAGCTTCCGCTTGTGCTTTGACTTGTATGATCTAATTGTTGGGTCATGAGACCCATGTATGTAATGTCTCACTCCTCGGAGCCTATTGAATAGACTACTTGAGTCGTAGAGTCATTTTGTGATGCCATGTTGTATTGCACATATCGAGCATATTGTGTGTATGTTATTGAAATGCTTGGTATGTGTGGGATCTGACTATCTAGTTGTTTATCTTTAGTAGCCTCTCTTACCGGGAAATGCCTCCTAGTGTTTCCACCGAGCCATGGTAGCTTGCTACTGCTCCGGAACACTTAGGCTGGCCGGCATGTGTCCTTCTTCGTTCCTGTGTCTGTCCCTTCGGGGAAATGTCACGCGATGAATACCGGAGTCCTGTTAGCCCGCTACAGCCCGGTTCACCGGAGTCCTGCTAGCCCAGTGCTACAGCCTGGATTCACTCGCTGATGACCGACACGTTCGATGCTGGGTCATGGATGCCTGTCC
>NW_021314575.1:0-1514 GCF_002162155.2 Triticum dicoccoides | reverse complement strand
AGCAAAACAGGAGACGAATAAGAGTGAAAATCAGATTGTGGCAAAAGAATTTGAGCAACAAATGAAGCCTAATAATAAACCATCTAGTGTTGCTTCTGAAATTAAATTGAAAAGTGCATGTTTATTTGCCACCAAATCTGATATTGATGAGCTAGATTTCAGCAAATCTGTTTGCTATGCTTTTGTGTGCAAAGAGGCATTATTTTCATTCGAGGACGTGCCTTCCTCTTTGCCTCCTGCTGTCACTAACATTTTGCAGGAGTTCGCTGACGTCTTTCCACAAGACGTGCCACCGGGATTACCGCCTATTCGAGGGATTGAGCATCAGATTGACTTAATTCCCGGTGCTTCACTGCCAAACCGTGCACCATACCGTACCAATCCAAAGGAGACGAAGGAGATTATGCGTCAAGTACAAGAGCTTCTCGACAAAGGTTATATACGTGAATCCCTTAGTCCTTGTGCTGTTCCTATTATTCTAGTGCCGAAAAAGGATGGTACATCACGTATGTGTGTTGATTGTAGAGGCATTAATAATATTACTATTCATTATCGTCATCCTATTCCTAGGCTAGATGATATGCTTGATGAATTGAGTGGCTCTACAATATTCTCCAAAGTTGATTTGCGTAGTGGATACCATCAAATTCGTATGAAATTGGGAGATGAATGGAAAACAGCATTTAAAACTAAGTTTGGATTATATGAGTGGTTAGCCATGCCTTTTGGGTTAACTAATGCGCCTAGTACTTTCATGAGACTAATGAACGAAGTTTTATGTGCTTTCATTGGATGATTTGTGGTAGTCTATTTTGATGATATACTGATTTATAGCAGATCTTTGGAAGAACATTTGGAACATTTACGTGCTGTTTTTATTGCTCTACGTGATGCACGTTTGTTTGGTAACCTTGGGAAGTGCACCTTTTGCACCGACCGAATATCTTTTCTTGGCTATGTTGTTACTCCACAGGGAATTGAAGTTGACAAAGCCAAGATTGAAGCTATTGAGAGTTGGCCGCAGCCCAAAACGGTCACACAAGTGAGGAGTTTTCTTGGCCTCGCTGGATTCTATAGGCGTTTTATGAGAGATTTCAGCACCATTGTTGCACCTCTCAACGAGCTTACAAAGAAGGATGTGCCTTTTGTTTGGGGTACCGCACAGGAAGAAGCCTTCACGGTATTGAAAGATAAGTTGACACATGCTCCTTTACTCCAACTTCCTGATTTTAATAAGACTTTTGAGCTTGAATGTGATGCTAGTGGAATTGGATTAGGAGGTGTGTTATTACAAGATGGCAAACCTGTTGCATACTTTTCTGAAAAATTGAGTGGGCCTAGTCTGAATTATTCTACTTATGATAAAGAATTATATGCTCTTGTTCGGACTTTAGAAACATGGCAACATTATTTATGGCCCAAAGAATTTGTTATACATTCTGATCATGAATCTTTGAAACATATTAAAAGTCAAGCTAAACTGAATCGTAGACATGCTAAATGGGTTGAATTCA
>NW_021314574.1:0-1268 GCF_002162155.2 Triticum dicoccoides | reverse complement strand
GCCTGGACCGAAACCAGTTCGGCCCAGGGACGCGCGCGCCTAGCCAGCGCGCCAGGCCAGCCAGCCCACTGGCCATTCGGCCCCAGGCCAGCCCCAGCGCCCGACGCCTTCCGCCCGGTCGACCGCCCGCGCCCGCCCTCGCTCGCTACCGCCGCCGCCACTGACTGGTGGGCCCCGCTCCACCTCATCTTCCCCAACCTCCCGCTTCTCCCGGAGGATGAGCACGCGCACGCACTCCCGAACCCGCCGGCCGAAGCTCTCGGGATAGAGCTTATCCCGCTGCTCCCCGACGCCCTCCCCTCGCCTATATAAAGGCCAAGACCCCCTCTTCCATCCTCGCCGTCCCGCATCTTCCCACGCCGCCCCTACCGCTCGTCGTCGCCGTTCGCATCTCGCCGGAGCTCCGAGCCCCGCCGTCCTCGCCCCGCCCCGTCCGGACATCGCCGATGCACGCCGCCACCACCTTCGCGACGCCCTCGACGCGCCGCACCTCCCCGTCTTCTTCCCCGACGCCGAGGACCGCCGTAGCCGCCGTCCCCTCCGCCACCGACGCCGCGCCGCCGTCTTCGTCGTCGCCGGCCACCACCTCCAGCCCACTGTAAGCCGCCGCCCCACCCTCGCCCGTTAGATCGGACCCCAACGGTCCAGATTAGATTAGGTTCGGTTTTTTTTTATTTTGCAAAGAGGTACGCGGTTAACCGCGGTTCCCTTAGACCGGCCGGTTTTATTTAAACCGAGCGTCGGTTTTTCTTTAGTTAGCCGCCGCCACTGTTTTTCTTAGTTAGCGGCCGTTCGCCGTATAGCCTCCGCAGCAGACGCTGCTCGGCCAGCCACGAGCCACCACGTGGCCAGGGACTTGTTTGCGATAGTTTTCTTCTCTGTTTAGTCCCTGTAATTAGCAGATTAGTCCCTAAACTTCGCGTAGCCACAACTTTTTAACCGTAGATCCAAACTCGATGAAACCAGCGGCAAATTCTTCGTATTGTTTAGATCTATCCAGTGGTATCCTTTTTGCAAACTTTTGACAGATTCAAATTTGAATTTATTCAGATTTGAATTCGAACTTCAAATGGCCATATCTCCCAAACCGTAGCTCCGATTAAGTTGATTCTTTTTGCACTTTGTCACCGTAGCCAAACCCTATCACCTGGACCTTTGTCACAATAACTTTCACACACTAGAATCTGCCCATTAATATTTTTACTAGTATGCATAGTACGCACTATAGTTCACATCACTCTTTGAACCATAGGCCTATGTTGTTTTGC
>NW_021314573.1:0-904 GCF_002162155.2 Triticum dicoccoides | reverse complement strand
ACATGAAGAGCGATGGTTATCAGAACTCCGGGGTAACGATGGAATCCTACACCGGTAACGACAAGGACAGATACTACGGAAGGATCGAGGAGATCTGGGAGCTGAGCTACGCTGGAGAGAAGGTCCTGATGTTCCGTGTCAGATGGGCCAAGAACGTCATAAAAGAAGACCGGTATTTCACCACCATGGTTATACCCGAAGCCAAATCCAAGACCGCGGGCGCAAACGTCACCGCGAAAAATGAGCCATGGGTACTGGCTTCCCAAGTGGACCAATGCTTCTTCATTACCGACCCGCCAAAGCCCAGTCGTGTTGTCGTGAGGAGAGGCAAAAGGAAGATCATCGGAATGGATGGAGTAGCCAATGAGCAAGACTTCGACAAGTACGGCGACCCGAGGATCGAACATGACGACGATGATGAAGTAGCAGCATACACCACAAGAAGAAGCAGGACCACCCTACCTAAAGGACGTCTGTTCCACAGAAGAACTTCATTTGCGAAAAAGAAGGGCAAGAAGATTGTGAACAGATAGCTAGCTAAGATCGATTGTATTTAAATCGTAGCCTTCATTTCTCGATTGTATTTCATGGGTACTTTTTGAACTATCATGAATATTTTTAAATTTCATGGACACTCGATCTCAATCCCCCTCCATCTCGATCGCTATCCCACCTTGCCAGATCCGGCCCCCCTCGCCGCCGAGCACCCCCCAGTCCACCGGCCGCCGCCGCCGACCCCCCGCACCCTCGATTCCCCTACCCAACCGCCGCCGCCGACCCCCCGCACCCCGCGCACTGTCTTATAAAAAAAATTAGTATCAAACAGCTTTTTAAATGCTACTGTCTTATAAAAAAATATTACTGTTATTATTTAAACAAGTTTGAACATATTTAAACACAAATA
>NW_021314572.1:0-1835 GCF_002162155.2 Triticum dicoccoides | reverse complement strand
GTTGACGATGGGCACCGGATGGTGGCGGGTTGAAGAGCTTGGCTAGCTGTTGCATTGAGCGACCGGTCGATCTGGTTAGGATTCAGTCTTGCGGCATAAACATCTTCGAACTCAAGAAAGGCACACGACTGGGAAACATGGTAAAGAGACACGGATTAACACAATCAGAAATGTGAGTACCAGAATAAAACGTATAGCTACCAGGATTGATGCACTTGTATTACTCGAAACAAGGATTGTGCATGCCCCTTGCGGGCAAGGGAGGTCATGAGGTGGGGGCTGAAACTGGGGAAGAAAGGATCGGTGATTGCCCTAGAACACTACTCGGTGGTAGGTGGCCGTTTGGGCTTCAGTTACTGCATGACAGATGACAGATGGGACGAGACAGCTCAGAAAGGTATCTGCATGCCCGGCCGTCAGACAATGGCATGCGCCGCTATGCAATAGACGGCACCTACTCGTCATAAAGACTCAGAACCTATTTCTTTTCCAACTTCAATACGGTGAGGATACAGGGAATAATACAAGGAATATCGTTGATCCCGAGGTGTGTGGACGCTAGAGATAACGGGAGCATCTGAGCCCGGGCTCAGAAACAAATTTTTGAAGGGGAAGGCCATATGGAAGATCAAGTTTGCCAATGTAGAACATGAATCTTAAGAAAACATTTTGGAGATATTGGAGGCAGCAAGCTTGAACATGATTTCCTTTTCTTTTACCAAACATTGAGCATGTGATCAGTGGAAAAGGTCAACTGTCCAGCAATGACGAAATTCCAAGTGGGTGGCGGCAGAGGTGATTGACAAATTGATTGGGGGCTCCTGCAAATTCTGGAGGTGATGCTATATACAATGGTTTAGCTAGATAGTTTATAATGTTTGAAGGTTGTTTATTTTTTCCTTTTGATCTAAATTGCATGTAAAATGTTGATTCATTTTATGTGGCCATTTTATTTTATTTTGCTATACTTCTCAGTAAACATTGTTTTTGTTAAATAAGTGAAATAAATTGATGCTAACAACTGTTAGTTTGATAATTCACTCTCCTGCCTTACTTTGGACCACTTACTATATATGTGATGCATCATCTAACCAGCTCTACTACTGGGTGGCGCTCTCTATCCTTAGATGTGCCCTCACCTAAAGGATTTCAATATGTATGATATGGCTAATTTTGCACTTAGCCAGCTACCTTACTGCCATGTACTCTCTCCGTCCCAAAATAATTGTCTCAACTTTGTACTAACTAGCTTTAGTACAAAGTTATACTAAGGATGAGACACTTATTTTGAGATGGAGGGAGTATATGAAAAAAGACGGCTAAATGGGCACATGAAAGGGGGAGAACCATAGGCAAGGCATGTGCAGGGTCTGCTTGCCTGGAGTTACAACAGCCTGGTACCGTGAAGTATCCTCAAAAGTGTGTCAAAAGCAGGATCTGTACTGGCAACAAGATATATCGGAGGAAGAAGCAAATATCGACAAGAAAAAACGAAAAAACAACCATAAGTTCCAATGTGGTGCTCAAGCAATTATGATGCATGTCAAGTTAAAGTGTTTGAATTAAGTTACATTTACACTAATCAAATTAAATGGAGTTGGAAAACATGAAGCAATAGTTTTTCAACAAAACTCAACATGCATATTGAAATAAAAATTGATTTACCAGTGATGAGTAAAGTAAAATTTGTTAAACATGCATGATAATGCAATGAATGGATTCTATGCATTTTTTGGGGGGTATAAAGTTTGTCATTTTCAGATTTAAAATGAATTAGTTATGATTTATGCAAGTTTTAAGTAAATTAATGTAATTTAATTAAGGCATTTTTATTT
>NW_021314571.1:0-1146 GCF_002162155.2 Triticum dicoccoides | reverse complement strand
TGCAACAATATGATGCATGCATGAGACATGGCAAAATGAGTGTATTGGGCTAATGCAACTAAAACCAGAAGGGTTTGAACAAATTTGAATCAAGGATTCAAATTTCAAATTCAAATATGGCCTTTTAAAGTGCTTTTCCTTGTTCTGCTTAAAACATCAATTTAACTTGTTTGATCATGCATGAAAATAGTACAGATGGATAGATTGGATTTTTCTGATCATTTTTCATATATAATTTGTCCAATTTGGAGTTACAGAATAAAAGTTATGAATTTTTGAAGTTTAAATAATATTCTGGAATTTCCTGATTTAAATTAAATCCAGAAATTATAATTATTGCGCCAGCATGACGTCAGCATGACGTCAGTGGTCAACTGCGGCTGGCTGAAGTCAAACCTGACGTGTGGGGGCCACACGTCAGTGACAGGGGGGGTTTAACAGGTTTAAATTAATCCTAATTAGGGAATTAGTGGCGCTGGGGCCCACTGTCAGTGTCAGGGGGGGTTGACTAACGGTAATTAGTGCTAACTAACTACCTGTCCGACAGGGCCCACGCGTCAGTGACCCTGGGGGGTCAAACCTCAGGTCGGACAGGTCAAACCCGCCGGCGGCATGACGCCGGCGAGGCCCGAGACGGCGGCGAAAGTGCTTTTTGCCATTCCGGCAACCAAATGGACGGCGGAAGGCATCTACGTGTTGCTGAGGTTGAGCCGCGACTATTGGTGGTGGTGGTTGGGCTCGGGGTGGCCGGAGTTGACGGCGGCGAGCTCGGCTGCGGCCGCCGGGGTTCGGTCGTGCACGGGAACGGGGTTGGAGCTCGAAGTCGAGCGAAGCGAGGCGCTAGGGATGCTCTACGGGGTCTTGCGAACTCGTTGGACTCGCCGGGGTGACCAAATGGTCACCGGAGCTGCGTCGACGACGAGCTCGGCGACGGCGGAGGTTCGGCCGTGGTGGGGAGGAGGCTACGGTGGGGAAACGAGGGGGAGGAGAGGGGGAAACGGTGGCGTAGCTCACCGCGGTTGCAGTGGGCGTCGAAGTGGGCTCGGGGACGCGCTGGAGACGGCGAATCGACGGCGACGGTGGTCGGAGCCCGAAGAGGGGAACGGCGACGTGGCGGCGATGCAGGGCTTCCGGGGAGCTGTGGAG
>NW_021314570.1:0-1029 GCF_002162155.2 Triticum dicoccoides | reverse complement strand
AACTATGGAAATCGCTTCGGGACTGCAAAACGGTGAGTAATAGTCCATGAAACGTGCCAGAATCGGCCAAAACTGCGAGGGTTTATGACCGACACGTAAACACAACTCAGGGTTTGTTAATCATGGAAATCACTCTGGGACCCCAAAATAGTGAATAATAGTCCCTGAAACGGGCCAGAATCGGCCAAAATTGCGATTGTGGATGACCGACACGTAAACGCACCCCAGGGTTCGTTAATCATGGAAATCACTCTAGGACCCCAAAACAGTGAGTAATAGTCCATTAAACGGGCCAGAATCGGCCTAAACTATGAGTGTTGATGACCGACACGTAAACGTACCCCAGCGTTCGTTAATCGAGGAAATCACTCCAGGATCCCAAAACAATGAGTAATAGCCCCTAAAACGGGCCAGAATCGGCCAAAATTGCGATTGTTGATGACCGACACATCAGCGCCCCTTGGGGTTTAACAACTATGGAAATCGCTCTGGGACCGCAAAGCAGTGAGTAATAGTCCATGAAACGGGCCAGAATCGGCCAAAACTGCGACTGTTTATGACCGACACGTAAACACATCCCAGGGTTCGTTAACCATGGAAATCACTCTGGGACCCCAAAACAGTGAGTAATAGTCCATGAAACTGGCCAGAATCGGCCAAAATTGCGAGTGTTGATGATCGACACGTAAACGCACCCCAGGGTTTGTTAATCGTGGAAATTACTCCGGGACCCCAAAACAGTGAGTAATAGTCCCTGAAACGGGCCAGAATCGGCCAAAATTGCGAGTGTTGATGACCGACACATCAGCGCAACTTGGGGTTTAAGAACTATGGAAATCGCTTCGGGACCGCAAAACGGTGAGTAATAGTCCATGAAACGTGCCAGAATCGGTCAAAATTGCGAGGGTTTATGACCGACACGTAAACACAACCAAGGGTTTGTTAATCATGGAAATCAATCTGGGACCCCAAAATAGTGAATAATAGCCCCTGAAACGGGCCAGAATCGGCCAAAATTGCGATTGTGGA
>NW_021314569.1:0-935 GCF_002162155.2 Triticum dicoccoides | reverse complement strand
CCTCGGTGTAGAATGTGTAGCCGTTGATATCGTACGCCTCATAGGTCATCAGGTTGTGCTCGGCACCCTGTGACAAGGCGAATATGAGTTGTTCTTCCGCGGAAGAATCCTCATGTAAAGGGTACGACAGAAGCTTCTGCTTGAACCAACGCGTGAAACATGAGTTGTGCTCTTTGAGTATATCTCCGTCCGTCCTCTGTTGGCCTCGGTCATTGTACGTCTTCTTAATAAAGGTTTTGTGCTCTACCACCCAAGGATCGACCACGTCTATGTGTTGTAGCGCGACTAGGTTTGCTCTTTCAAAGTCGGCGAGTCGACCCTCGAAGTCGACATGCATTTCGCGGCGACCCTCATGGTGACCCCATCCAGCGAGCCTGCCGAGGTGCCTGTTGACGGGCAGACCAACGGGGTTCTCAATGCCTAGATAATTCGTGCAGCAGGAGATGCACTCTTCGGTCAGAAAGCCCCTGGCTATGCTTCCATCTGGACGTGACATGTTGCGAACGTATCCTTTGATGACACCATTCATCCTTTCGAACGGCATCATGCTGTGCAGGAACGTCGGCCCGAGTTGGATGATATCCTCCACTATATGGACCAGCAGATGCACCATAACGTCGAAGAATGCGGGCGGGAAGTACATCTCAAGCTCGCATAGTATCACCACGATCTCTTCCTGTAGCCTTCTGAGTTGCCTCACGCCAATCGACTTCCGAGAGATGACGTCGAAAAAGTTGCATAGGCCAAATAGCGTTTCACGGACGTGCGCGTCCATGATCCCACGGATTGCAACTGGAAGTATCTGCGTCATCAGCACGTGACAGTCGTGAGACTTCATCCCGCTGAACTTCTGCTTCGCTGGGTCTAGGTATCTGATTATCTTCCCCGCGTAACCGTAAGGAAGTTTTACTCCTAGGAGGCAGGTGAAAAACTGC
>NW_021314568.1:0-1569 GCF_002162155.2 Triticum dicoccoides | reverse complement strand
AAAAATGCATGAGTTAACTAAGGAAAACATTGAGCGTATGAATGCTAAATATAAACTTGCTGGAGATAAGGGTAGAAAACATGTTATGTTTGCACCTGGAGATCTTGTTTGGTTACATTTGCGTAAGGATAGATTTCCTGATTTGCGCAAATCAAAGTTAATGCCACGTGCTGATGGTCCATTTAAGGTGTTAGAGAAAATAAATGATAATGCATATAAACTTGAGCTGCCTGCAGATTTTGGGGTTAGTCCCACTTTTAACATTGTAGATTTGAAGCCTTATTTGGGTGAGGAAGATGAACTTCCGTCGAGGACGACTTCATTTCAAGAAGGGGAGGATGATGAGGACATCAATACAATTGTTACACCCACAGGCCCTGCTGCTATACATACTGGACCAATTACTAGAGCTCGTGCACGCCAACTAAATTACCAGGTACTTTCGTTTCTTGGTAATGATTCTAATGTTCATGAGAATATGATGCTGCCTAAATTGGATGCATTTGTTTTGCTTACAAATGAAGGGCCTAGCTTGGAGAAGGATGAACATTGGAGCAAGAACAAGCATGGAGATGATGGCATGCGCAAGGGGAACAAGAACGGAGTTACAAGTGATGATTTCAGGACTTTGAAGCCATCATAATGGGTGCATGAAGCCTTGGAGGAAATATACAAGATGCCACTTCATAAATTTCGTCCCGAGGCTATTTTAGGTGCTGCGTCACCTTATTATTGGGCCAGGCCCATGTAATTTCGAAATACATAAGTATAGGCTATTTTTAGAGTCCGTATGTGTGGGGAAACAAGAGATAGGGTTGATTTCGGACCCCTCCACCAAGGGCCACGAAATTCCCCCCTCTTCCTCCATATATACAGCCCTTAGGGCATCGTTTAGACTTTGGGTTTTTGTTTAGATTAAAAGTTCGCCATAGCTGCAACTTCGCGTACTTCGTTTGTGTTCAACGACTAGACAAAGGCATCACAGAACCTGATAGAGGCAAAGGTGTCCCGTCTTTCGATGAGATGATGGATATTGCTTTGGTGGAAGTCGACTTTGACGATCCGACTACGAACGTGCGAGGACGTCGCGCCTTAGCAATCGCTAAACCAACTCCGAGAGGTTATTGACCACGCCGGAGCAAGATCAACCTGACCACGAGGGTCTGTTTCCTGCGAGCAAACGAAGAACAAGCAAGAAACTGAGATTGCAATCTAGATATTGCGAATATAAGATGAAAGTTTTATTGATCAAGGTGGGGTTCTGTGACGCCTTTGTCTGGTCGTTGAACACAAACGAAGTACGCGAAGTTGCAGCTATGGCGAACTTTTAATCTAAACAAAACCCAAAGTCTAAACGATGCCCTAAGGGCTGTATATATGGAGGAAGAGGGGGGAATTTCGTGGCCCTTGGTGGAGGGGTCCGAAATCAACCCTATCTCTTGTTTCCCCACACATACGGACTCTAAAAATAGCCTATACTTATGTATTTCGAAATTACATGGGCCTGGCCCAATAATAAGGTGACGCAGCACCTAAAATAGCCTCGGGACGAAATTTATGAAGTGGCAT
>NW_021314567.1:0-1687 GCF_002162155.2 Triticum dicoccoides | reverse complement strand
GTCAAGTTCATTAGGGGCATCGTGAGCCGGTTCGGGGTGCCGAACCGCATCATCACAGACAACGGTTCGCAATTCACCAGTAACCTCTTCAAAACATACTGTGTTAACCTTGGAACGCAGGTATGCTACGCTTCGGTGGCGCACCCCCGAAGCAACGGCCAGGCCGAGCGAGCCAATGCAGAGGTCCTGAGGGGCCTCAAGACCAGGACGTTCAAGAAGAAGCTGGAAGCCTGCGGCATAGGTTGGTACGATGAGCTTCAGTCCGTGCTGTGGTCCATCCGCACAACCGCGACCAAGCCGACTGAAGAGACCCCATTCTTCCTGGTCTACGGAGCCGAAGCGGTCCTCCCTCACGAGGTCAGACGTCGCTCCGCACGGGTCCTGGCGTTCGACGAGGCGCAGCAGGACGCCATGCAGGGGATGGACCTTGTGCTGGGGGAGGAACGTCGCCGAGAAGCCGCGCTGCGAGCGGCTAGGTACCAACAAGCACTACGACGATATCACTGCCGCAACATCTGCCCCAAAACTCTCGAGGTAGGAGACCTCGTGCTCAGGCGGGTTCTCTCCAGGGAGGGACTGCACAAGCTCTCTCCCATGTGGGAGGGCCTGTTCAAGGTTGTTCATGTTTCCAGGCCTGGCTCCGCGCGCTTGGAGACTCAGGAGGGGGTGCCGGTCCAGAACGCATGGAACATCCAACACCTCCGGAGGTTCTACCCCTAAAAAGGCCTAGAGCCTGTGAAGAAGGCGAATGCCTGTGAAGCTGTCGCATTTTGTAAAAGGCCCAGAGCCTGTGAAGAAGGCGAATGCCTGTGAAGATTATCCTTTTTGGAAAAGGCCCAGAGCCTGTGAAGAAGGCGAATGCGTGTGAAGCTGTCGCGTTTTGGAAAAGGCCCGGAGCCTGTGAAGAAGGCGAATGCCTGTGAAGATTATCCTTTTTGGAAAAGGCCCAGAGCCTGTGAAGAAGGCGAATGCCTGTGAAGATTATCCTTTTTGGAAAAGGCCCAGAGCCTGTGAAGAGGGCGAATGCCCGTGAAGCTTGCTTCCCCGAAGAAAGGCCCAGAGCCTGTGAAGAAGGCCAACGCCTGTGAAGCTCGCCGCCCGTGACACTCTCACGTAATAATGAGTTGGGGCTGTACACGCCCCAGAGTCTCAGGAGCGCCGGCCTCAGGCCCTGGGGCTCCCTCCCACGCCCAGTGGCAGCACTTAGCTCCGCGCTGGTGAGAAGACGTCGAAGACGAGATTAGGTGCTGGACGCGGCTTTTTCATTTGCTTTCCGCAGTTGGCTTGTTCATTCTCATTCGAAGTTTTGTTGAAGCTGTTGCCGTCTTTGACTTGTGGTTATTCGACTTTTCACTCTCCTGCCTCGATTTCTCTTATGCAAGGCCTCGCGAGGGGGGCAGCCGAGCACCCTCGTGAGTATTTCTGTCCTAGTCGTTCAAAGGTTTCGCGACCTGGGTCCATTACAGGAGCACCCCTCCAGTCCGTGCCCCACGGGCACCGCGACACGAGCACATGGCCTGGGTCGGCCGCCCCCCCCCCCCACACACACGGCTGGGGCCGGGAACTATCCACGCGCGGGCACGTAGCCGGAAGGCACGATAACGGAAGCAAAGTGATGATTAACAGCAATAACCCAAACACGCCCCCGCGGGGCTCCACACTACTGTCTTTTTACACAGGAAAAAGG
>NW_021314566.1:0-1236 GCF_002162155.2 Triticum dicoccoides | reverse complement strand
ATACCGTGCGTGAGGCCGCAAAGTGATATGAGGTGTTACCGGCTAGATCAATGTGACATCGAGTCGGGGTCCTGACAGCGTTGGTATCAGAGCTTGACTGCCTGTAGGATTACCAAGCCAAACTGGTCGAAGTTGAGTCTAGAAATTCTTTAGTTATATAAGGGAATTGATTGTGGGATGGAACGTAAGGCTCTTTTTACTCCTTATACCTCATGGCCTTCTGATCTGAGTCATCATCTTCTCTTCTACGGGGATTAAGAACTAGGCTTTCTCTTCTTTCTATCAGGATCACGTGTTACTAATCCGTAGACTTATAAGATTGTTGGATTTAAGCTTGAGTTCAGTTTCTACTACTTCCGTATGTTAATTGTTGATCTCGAAACCTTGATATTGTGCTTCTGAGTGGTTATGCCACCATTTTTGTGAATGTCTCAAATCTTTTCTGAGCATTTACAGCCGTTATGCTGTCCGAGTCACCCCAGGTTTCTAAATAGTTTGAAGCAATTTGCAAAATCCTTTCCCTCTGGTTTCGATGTTCCTTTATGCCAGCTCAATCACACTAATTGTTGAGTTGAGGTAATTTATTGCCCTGACATATATGTTGGAGCTATTATTATGACCCTAGGTGTC
Source organism: Triticum dicoccoides (assembly GCF_002162155.2). Lineage (NCBI taxonomy): Eukaryota > Viridiplantae > Streptophyta > Magnoliopsida > Poales > Poaceae > Triticum > Triticum dicoccoides. Next base: position 606 of record NW_021314566.1, on the reverse strand, counting down.
TTAGGGGATCACCTAGTAATTTAGCCATGATTGGTGTCCCAGTGTGATGATTCTGGCCTTTATCCTCGAAAGCATTCCATGATGCTACTTAGTAATAGGTATTCTGTTCCTGGGTTCTTGAACCCGAGATTCACTCCACCTACTTCATGTTGATAGTAATTGTTAGTGCCTTCAGGATATTAGTAACCTTTGCGATAGTCCTTGAAGTCCGTGGTATCTTCTTCTTCCAAATACCATGAACTACTTATGGCAGAAGTTCCTCGTTGAACTGAAATATCACAACAGGATTATTCTTGAGGAGTTCTCCATTCATAAATCGTGACTCTGCCAGTTCTACCTTTCTGCATGGGTTATCCGGAAGAATTATGTTGAACTCGGTTCGACATACTAATTTATGCATCCACAACTCAGAAAGTTATATGTTCCTTTGAGTTGTCCCTCTTTAGTTGTCTACTGACCTTCGTCTATCAATTGATAGTCAAGAGTATGCGCGCGTTCGTTTGTCGATGCCTATTACTCTTGTGGCCCGTCAAGCCATTCCGTCCTGAATGACTAGGAGAAACAAACTCCAGTACCTCATCCATATTTAGGATTGGGTCAAAGTAG
>NW_021314565.1:0-1225 GCF_002162155.2 Triticum dicoccoides | reverse complement strand
GTTATCTCATTCGGAATGGATTGGGAGAAGTGCCTTCCATTTGCCGAATTCGCTTATAACAACAGCTATCAATCTAGCTTGGGTAAAGCCCCTTTTGAAGTTCTCTATGGACGACGGTGTCGAACACCCCTTAACTGGTCAGAGACCGGGGAAAGACAATTCTTTGGCCCGGATATGATTCAGGAAGCAGAAGAACAAGTTCGTATCGTTCGTGAAAAGTTGAAAACAGCTCAATCTCGTCAAAAGAGTCAATATGACCGAAAACATAAGGCTATGACTTTCGAGGTTGACGAGAAGGCTTATCTTCGGGTCACCCCTCTGAAGGGAACCCATCGTTTCGGTATCAAAGGCAAATTGGCTCCTCGTTACATTGGACCTTTTCGCATTCTCGCCAAACGAGGAGAAGTTGCCTACCAGCTGGAACTACCTCCGCATCTCTCCAGAGTCCATGATGTCTTCCACGTTTCTCAACTCAGGCATTGCTTCTCGGATCCTATCCGTGGAGTGGACTACGAAACGCTTGATCTCCAAGATAATCTTACATATCGAGAGTACCCCATTCGTATCCTCGATCAGGCCGAACGTACCACTCGACGTCATAATATCAAGTTTCTCAAGGTTCAATGGTCGCACCATTCTGAGGATGAAGCAACTTGGGAAAGGGAGGATCATCTTCGACTCGAGTACCCCGCCTTCTTCCCGGAGGAACCCAAATCTCGGGACGAGATTCTTTTGAGTGGGGGTGAGTTGCCACACCCTAGCTAGTCATGCATTAGAGTGTTGCATCATGTTTACTCTTTCATCAGAAACTTGAAATGGGGATGACAGAACCCCCAGTCCCCTCTGAAACCAACTAGGGTTTACTAAAATAATTTTCAATGAACCTGAAATGCCCTTCTAAAATGCCCATCATTTTTGTCTTGGTTCAGAACCTCTGCCAAAAGTGGTGCACATTTTCCTAGGCCATCTTAGGGTTTTTGAATTAATTCATAAATATTTGAATTTGGGCATTTAAAATTATATAAAATATTTAAATGCTCAAATACCTCCAAACTAAAATGTTTCATGTTGGAAATAATCCAACTATGGACCAGGAGTGATTTGGTGATTTTTGAAGTTGCCTAGGTATTTTATTAAATTCAACAAAGTTGCAGATATATTAAATAAAAACAGAAACAGAAAAAAAGGGGGAAAGCTTACCTGGCGCCTGCCCCCGGCCCACCTG
>NW_021314564.1:0-776 GCF_002162155.2 Triticum dicoccoides | reverse complement strand
CCCAAGGTGCGCTTACGTGTCGGTCATCAACACTCGCAGTTTGGGGCCTTCATGGAGTATTACTCACTGCTTTTGGGTCCCGGAGTGATTTCCACGATTAACGAACCCCGTGGTGCATTTACGAGTCCATCGTCAACACTCACAGTTTTGGCCAATTCTGACCTGTTTCATGGACTATCACTCACCGTTTTGTGGTCCCAAAGTGATTTCCATGGTTGTTGAACCCCAAGGTGCGCTTACGTGTCGGTCATCAACAATCGTAGTTATGACCGATTTTGGCCCGTTTCGTGGACTATTACTCAATTTTGGGGTCCCGAAGTGATTTCAGGATTGACGAACCCTGGGTGCGTTTACATGTCGGTCATCAACACTCACAATTTTGGCTGATTCTGGTCCATTTCGTGCACTATTACTAAGCAATTTGGGGTCCTAGAGCGATTTACATGATTGACAATCCCCGGGGTATGTGCGTTTACTTGTCCATCGTGAACACTCACAATTTTGGCCAATCCTGACCCGTTTCATGGACTATTACTCACCATTTTGGGGTCCCAAAGTGATTTCCATAGTTGTTGAACTCCAAGGTGCGCTTACGTGCCGGTCATCAACACTCGTAGATTTGGCCGATTCTGGCCAGTTTCGTGGACTATTACTCACTGCTTTGGGGTCCCGGAGTGATTTCCAGAATTAAAGAATCCCGGGGTGTGTTTCCGTGTCTGTCATCAACACTCGCGGTTTTTGTCGATTCTGACCCGTTTCGTGGACTATTACTCACC
>NW_021314563.1:0-917 GCF_002162155.2 Triticum dicoccoides | reverse complement strand
TTTTGTCAACTTCTATTTACCCTTCATAAGGGCCCTGTTCATCGATTCCGCTCCAACTAAGGTGGGAGAGACAGACACCCGCCAGCCACCTTATGCAACTTGTGCATGTCAGTCGGTGGAACCGGTCTCACATAAGTGTACGTGTAAGGTTGGTCCGGGCCGCTTCATCCCACAATACCGTTGAGCAAGAAAAGACTAGTAGAGGCAAGTAAGATGACAAAATCCACGCCCACAACAAAGTTGTGTTCTACTCGTGCAAAGAGAACTACGCATAGACCTAGCTCATGATGCCACTGTTGGGGAACGTTGCAGAAAATTAAAATTTTTCCTACGGTTTCACCAAGATCCATCTATGAGTTCATCTAAGCAACGAGTCTAGGGAGAGAGTTTGCATCTACATACCACTTGTAGATCGCGTGCGGAAGCTTGCAAGGTGATGATGTAGTCGTACTCGACGTGATTCAAATCACCGATGACCAGCGCCGAACGGACGGCACCTCTGCGTTCAACACACGTACGGGACGGGAGACGTCTCCTCCTTCTTGATCCAGCAAGGGGGGAGGAGAGGTTGATGAAGATCCAGCAGCACGACGGCGTGGTGGTGGATGCAGGGCGTCACAGCAGCAGGGCTTCGCCGAGACTACGAGGGAGAGACGTAACGGGGGGAGGTGGAGGCGCCAGGGGCTGGTGTGTGAAGTCCCTCCTCTCCCCCACTATATATAGGGGTGCCAGGGGGGCGCCGGCCCTAGTAGATGAGATCTACTAGGGGGGGCGGCGGCCTAGGGGAGGTTTCCCTCCCCCCCAAGGCACCTAGGGGTGCCTTCCACCACTAGGACTCCTCCTAGGGGGAAACCCTAGGCGCATGGGCCTATAGGGGCTGGTGCCCTTGGCCCATGATGGCCAAGGCGCACCCCCTA
>NW_021314562.1:0-1107 GCF_002162155.2 Triticum dicoccoides | reverse complement strand
TCTTTAGGGGTTGTGGCAGTGTCCCGGGGAGTTGAGCTCCGAGGTGTTGTCGTCACAATTTCATCGTTGCAATTCTGGTATACTTGAGATATGTTCGCCGACATCGAAAATCTCTTTTATGCAGTTCGTTGGTGAGATAACCTCGACGCCACCCAGTACTGGGGCGGGAGTTCGGGAGTATCGCCATAACTTGTATAACGGATGCTTTTCGAAGGTTGAGGTAGATGGTTTCCGAAGTTTTCTTGGTTATGTGTTGAAGGATGGATACAGCTGGATGTAGGATTTGCTAGTTTGGGTGAGATATTGTGCTTCCCCTGTATCCCCAACACCTGATTGCATAACCGGAAAGGTTCGGGAGTTTCATAGGTGGGAATTCTAGTAGCTCTAGTTCTTCTTCCACGGATATTGGTTTGAGATTGGGATTTCTTACCGATTATTCGTTCTTGATCCGTACCTTGTTGAATTATTTTTCTCTTCCTTAATTCTTCGTGGCTTCTCAATTTATGGATATGTGACCATTTGAAGAGGAATGCATTCGTTCATTTTGTTCGGATGTGAAGACTATATGTTGCAATTTTCATTCCGTTGGATTCAGCTTCTATATTGTTGTCTATCTATGTGCTAATGGTGGTCAACCTCTTCAGGATGGCTCCTCCAACGCGCACGACTCCGAATCCTGATCCGCCTCCACCTCCGCCTCCTCCGGAAGCATGGCAAGCTGTGATGGCCGCTACTAATGCAAACACACAGTTGATCATGCAAATCCTTCAAGAGCGCAATCAAGGCAGTCAAGGGAATCAAGGCCATAATCAGCACCACTTTGCTACTCTGAACCAGTTCCTTGCTAATGGCCCAAAGACGTTCAGCAGTTGTGTTGAGGCTACCGATGCTGACGATTGGCTAGTGGATCTGGGCAAGCATTTTGAATGCAGCAACGTCAGGCCTGAAGATTTCGTCAAGTTCGCTTCTTTCCAGCTCAAAGATCAGGCTGCAGAGTGGTTCCAGCAGTACAAGGATTCCAGAGGTGGACGTCTGATCACTTGGGACGATTTCCGTCAAGATTTCCGCGCTCATCACATCCCTCAAAGTGTGGTTGAGAGTAAGCGT
>NW_021314561.1:0-3525 GCF_002162155.2 Triticum dicoccoides | reverse complement strand
GCTGGAAGAGACCCCTAGCTTCCTGGTGAGCAACCTATTGGCTAATGATCCAGCGAATGCTTTTGTTTGAATAAAAGCTCTCATTATTGCCTGCAAAAAAAGCTAACCTAGGCTGGCCCATTTGCGCTGGGAAATCAACAAAAATCACGTCCTACATGGGTAGTGAACTCATGACCAGGGAAATAATTCCTACCGCTGCTAGCCACTTCGCCTGCCTAACTCAAGCGATAGAGTACCAGTGCCACACCTAAAGAATTAGCGAAAGCGGCAATACTTTAACACCAATTCACAAATACTAAAATGGGTGCGCGGATCTAACACGCAAGGTTCCGCGAGTGCATCACATCACTAATCCAAAACGATATAATTTTTTAAAATTTCATATGTGAATTTCTTTTTGACAAAGTAAATATTTTTTAGACGCAAACATTTTCAAAATCAGTGAACGTATTTTGTAAAACTCAAACCTTTTGTGAACGATGTTTCAGACTGTCAACTTTGTTTTAGAAAAATAAAAGCAGAATTGAAAACAAGAACATTTCTTGAAACTACAAACAATTTTTTTAAATACGAACATTTTCTTAAAACCGGAACAAAACTGAAAACACTGACATTTTCTGAAACTACGAACAATTATTTCAAAATGCACACATCCGTCAAAAGCATGTTTTTTCTTGACATATGTCAAATGACCTAATTTTTTCACTGGCTTGTATGACCAATTCAAGGCACCATGCCAAGGTTTTTTGGTTTTCTGCAAATTTTACATTTTCTAGAGTTTACTTTGTCAAAAGGGCGATAAATTGCCGACTGTGTCGCAACTTGCATACGGTGTCGAAAATCATTCAAACCTGTCATGGATTCCTATCATGGGTATGCCCACCTACATGCAAAAGTTGGGTTATTGCAAGTGTATCCAAGAATAGACCATGTTCAACGTAGGGTGTCCGGGTATGTTAGAAGGCTCCGCCTACGAGCATGTTGTTTTCTCGACATCCCTGAAATGGCCCCAATTTTTCTCATGGCCTTCTATGACCAATTCATGGCACCATGCCAAGTAGTTTTGGCTTTCAATAAATTCTACATTTTCTAGAGTTTTCTCTGTAAAAAAATCCCCGGACATGTTGCAACTTGCATACATGATCAAAAATAGTTCAAACCTGAAATAGATGTCTACCATGTGCATGCTCACCTTCTTGGAGAAGTTTTGGTCTTTTGAAGGATATCTAAAAACAGATCGTGTTCAAATGAGGCTGTTTAGGTAGGTCAGAGAGCTTCGTCTCACAACACGTTGTGTTTCGACGTCCATGAAATGGCCCCAATTTTTTATATGACCTTGCATGGCCAACTAAATGCACCATGCCAAGTTTTTTTGTTTTTTTGATGAATTTTGCATTTTCTGGAGTTTCCTCGGCCAAAATAGGTCGGTAAATGGTCAGATGTGTCACGACTTGCATACGATGTCAGAAAACATTCAAACATGACATGTATGTCTACCATGGGTATGCTCACCAACTTCAGAAAGTTGGGGTCATTTCACAATACTAGGGAAAACCCTAGTAGTAGCGCTTGTTTTATAGCTAGTAGTAGCGCTGGTACCGGCGCTACCACTAAGGCACTACAGCTAACTAGTAGCAGTAGCGCTGGAAAGGGAGCGCAACTGCTATACCTAGTTAGTAGTAGCGCTTTCTTTTGGATAGCGCTACTGCTACTTACAGCTACTGCTACTTAGAGTAGCAGTAGCGCTTGTTCTAAAAAAAGTGTTCCTGCTAACTTTTCCAATATTTTTAGAAATACAACTTATTTTCGTTGTTTGGTTTTATATACAGTACTTTCATAATATGATTTTATGACCATGATTACTTATTATATATAACAGTGGGTGAAATGAACGTGGAGTAGATTCAAGTAGATCCTAGTTTGGATTAGTAGTACTTTTGATGTGCACCACATGTTGGCTCCACTTGAATCTAATCCAGGTTCATTTTATCGACTGATATATATAATAACTCATCATGCTCATATAACAACTTAGCATCATGCATCATCGATCATAATAATAAATAACTCATCATTGGTATCATAATAACATGTCATACTCATCATCATCGATCATACAACTTCTACTCGATACCACATCATCATCATAGTCATCTAACCAATCCTACTTAGTTGTTTTTAGCACATGATCATGAGTATTATTAACTAGGACCTACTACCTTCTCTTAGGTAAAATAGCATAAAACATGATAGGTCCTGACTCCCCATTATGGAGAATGGAGATTATCCTGTCTCCAATTCTTGCCTTTCACACAATGTTGCTTCCAAGTACCTCCTTACGACTGTCCATACATTTTTTCCATTCTTTGATTTTCATGTCTTCACTTCTTTTAGAAATCCGATATGGACAGGTGGGGTTCGTAGGATGACCTGGCCGTATGTTCAAAACATCAAGGCGACCATTCTGATATATCAGATGAGGCACACAATCCTTCGGGATTTTCCGTTGAAAAACATAGTAATAACTTCGTAGTTAGCAATGTAGTTAAGTTTGAGAAGAATTTATGCAAAAGATGCACGGATGTCGTAATAGTAAAAAATCTTACAATGGCATCTCCATGGATGTTACTGTAGTTCAACACGTGCACTAGTGGTACGTATTGACCATAATATGGAGGAGTTTTATAATAGATATTGTAATTCTCAAGATCAGTACAAAATGCGACCAGATGATTTTTCTCCTGATAAGTTAACTCAGAGCCATCGGTGTAGTAGGTTCTGTCTAGCATGTTCCGCACATTGTTTGAACAATGAAAATATGCTGTCAATGGAAATAAACTATCAACTACTTTGAAATTAACAATATATATTAGTTAATAACTACGTTTGAGAAACTCACATAGCGGTAGAATTGGAAGCGTATCAACGAGGACCCAAATGTCCATATTGTCTTGGTCGATGTCAGGATCACCAAGATCCATGGTGACAAGCATACTCATAAAAACCATACATCTTGCAAAGTGCTTCCCAATTTTTGCAACCAAAAGGGGTTACGCTCTCAGAATTATACAGATTTACATCAAAATCCATACCATGATGAGTCCTTAGGTGAATTTTCTTTGTTTCAAAATTTTCATGGTCTTCAAAATCCATCCTCTCCAAGACATAGCGTCTTGCATGGCATGGGATAAGCTAATCGAATTGTAAAAGATGAAAATTACAAGTTGAAATAGTTGAAGTCATGCTTAATTACGAACAAAACACTTGTCGTCGTTGCGTGCCGTTTGAATATCGAAGGTCTCCTGCAGCTTAATGCTGAAGCGTCGATCTTCGTCCAGGTGAGGCCTGTCGCACAGACCTCGGTCGTCGTTGCACTAGCTGAACTCCCCCGGGAGACATTCGTCGTCCGATGATGACATTTCCTACGTTCATAATTCAAAGATTAAACTTGTACAATTCAATATATGTACTACAAAAATTAACTTAGATCATTATTATTCATCATGGGTTGACTATCGGTCTATC
>NW_021314560.1:0-1356 GCF_002162155.2 Triticum dicoccoides | reverse complement strand
AAAAATGCCACTTGAAATGGCATGAAATGGCATTTTTTAAAGTTTGGAAATTGCAGTGGCATTTCTCGGATACACCAGATTTGGAGTGGCAGTTATCAAATTAACCCGAAACAAAAATAGCTGGGCGAGCTGCTGGGTCCCTGGTGTCAGCCGCTCGTTGTGCAATTCTCTCGTTTATTGACTACGTTGACAATGGCATGGGACCCAGATGTCAGAAATACACTAGGAGGAGCCATTTTTTATTGGCTTGAAATAAGGAGGCATTTGATTGCGTACTGCCATGACCTTGGCAGGTCCCTGCTGTCATCCTCTCCACGTACAGTACCAGTTAGTCGTGCTTCGAAACTGATCGGCACGCCATTAACAAAATAAAGTTCGATAACTAATGCGGCACCTCGGGCCAACGCGGCTAGATCGCATTTTACACGAGAAATTACACACCATGTTTCGTTGACATGTGGTCCCGTTCCAACATATCAGTGAGACGACGGCGAGTAGTAGGAGTATTTCCGAACGAACGTGTAGGCCGGGGCTCCTCTTCATGAACCGTGGCAAACTCACAACCGTCCACCGACTCTTCGCCTTTCCCTCTCGATTTGGAACTGTTGTCGCACGCTCTTCCTCTCCCTCCTCCATTTTCCTTCAGCCCTTCACCCTTTCTTCTGCCATTGTTCGATCATCTTCTCCATGGAGGGAACAGGCCAGAAACGACCCCGTTATTCTTGCCCCGATCTGAAAGATGACGTGGTGGAGGAACTCATTGATCGGTGCGACATCATCACCTCAGCTAGCATGGCAGGTTCGTTCAAGCCCATTCTCGACTCAACTAAGAACATCATTACAAAGAACCCAAGAGTCAAGGAGCGGTTTGATCTCCCTTATCTTCTTCGCCGTGACCCTGATGACTGGCGCCGGCACGATGGAGGCCTCACCCTGTGCCAGTTGATGCCGCTTGATAATGATACGTATGATGTTAAGATGCCATCGCTTGAGGGCAAGGCTTGGGCGGGCACAAATGGAGATTGGGTTGTTTACATTGGGTACAACTGCGAGTGGGAACTTGTGAATGTGTACACTTGTCACTGGGTTCCACTTCCAAAAATCTCAGCACACTGCCCAGAGGTTGAGCACACCGGTAATGTACGCGCATTCAAATATGATCATGGTGACTGTCTTCTATGGAAGATAGCAATTTTTCGAGTTCCCAACCCCTCTTGGAATTACAACAACTATCAAGTTGTTGCTATCTTCGACAAGCTTGTTGCCGTCCTTCGTGGTTCGACTCGATGGATATTGCTCAAAAATAAGTTTCTGTACACGGATGAGTACCGTGATGCAATTCAATACGAGGGCCTT
>NW_021314559.1:0-1482 GCF_002162155.2 Triticum dicoccoides | reverse complement strand
TGACCTATACTTAGCATTTTTTCCTTCAAAATGACTTAATATGCTTAGCTAGTTTAAAAATGACCTATACTTAGAATCTTTTCCTCCAAAATTAGTTAATATGCTTAACTAGCTCTAAAATGACATAATATGCTTAAGAAATGACATAGTTTAGCTCCTAAATGACTTCACATGCTTAGCTAGCTCCAAAATGACATAATAAGCTTAATTAACTCCAAAATGACATATTTAACCTAGGATAGCTCTAAAATGACATATACTTAGCATTTTTCCTCCAAAATGACTTAATATGCTTAGCTAGCATAAAAATGACCTATTTAACCTAGGATAGCTCTAAAATGACCTATACTTAGCATCTTTTCCTCAAAAAAGACTTAATATGCTATGCTAGCTCTAAAATGATATAGTATGCTTAAGAAATGACATATTTTAGGTCCTAAATGACTTCATATGCTTAGCTAGCTCCAAAATGACATAATAACCTTACTTAGCTTCAAAATGACCTATTCAACCCAGGCTAGCTCTAAAATGACCTATACTTAGCATTTTTTCCTCCAAAATGACTTAATATGCTTAGCTAGCTCAAAAATTACATAATAAGCTTAATTAGCTCCAAAATGACCTATTTAACCTAGGATAGCTCTAAAATGACCTATACTTAGCATTTTTTTCCTTCAAAATGACTTAATATGCTTAGCTAGTTTAAAAATGACCAATACTTAGAATCTTTTCCTCCAAAATTAGTTAATATGCTTAACTAGCTCTAAAATGACATAATATGCTTAAGAAATGACATAGTTTAGCTCCTAAATGACTTCACATGCTTAGCTAGCTCCAAAATGACATAATAAGCTTAATTAGCTCCAAAATGACATATTTAACATAGGATAGCTCTAAAATGACCTATACTTAGCATTTTTCCTCCAAAATGACTTAATATGCTTAGCTATCATAAAAATGACCTATTTAACCTAGGATAGCTCTTAAATGACCTATACTTAGCATCTTTTCCTCAAAAAAAGACTTGATATGCTTAGCTAGCTCTAAAATGATATAGTATGCTTAAGAAATGACATATTTTAGGTCCTAAATGACTTCATATGCTTAGCTAGCTCCAAAATGACATAATAACCTTACTTAGCTTCAAAATGACCTATTCAACCCAGGCTAGCTCTAAAATGACCTATACTTAGCATTTTTCCTCCAAAATGACTTAATATGCTTAGCTAGCTCAGAAATTACATAATAAGCTTAATTAGCTCCAAAATGACCTATTTAACCTAGGATAGCTCTAAAATGACCTATACTTAGCATTTTTTCCTTCAAAATGACTTAATATGCTTAGCTAGCTTAAAAATGAGCTATACTTAGAATCTTTTCCTCCAAAATTAGTTAATATGCTTAACTAGCTCTAAAATGACATAATATGCTTAAGAAATGACATAGTTTAGCCCCTAAATGACTTCACATGCTTAGCTAGCT
>NW_021314558.1:0-997 GCF_002162155.2 Triticum dicoccoides | reverse complement strand
TTTTCGTGTCGGTCATCAACACTCGCGGTTTTTGTCGATTCTGGCCCGTTTCGTGGACTATTACTCACTGTTTTTGGGGTCCCAAAGCCATTTCCATAGTTGTTGATCCTCGAGGTGTGCTTACGTGTCGGTCATCTACAATCGCAGTTTTGGCCGATTCTGGCCTGTTTCATGAACCCAGGGTGCGTTTACGTGTCGGACATCAACACTCACAGTTTTGGCCGATTCTTGCATGTTTCTTGGACTATTACTCACCGTTTTGGGGTCCCAAAGCGATTTCCATAGGTGGTGACCCGAGTGTGCGATTACATCTTGGTCATCAACACTCACAATTTTGGCCGATTCTGACCCGTTTCATGGACTATTACTCACGGTTTTGGGGTCCCGGAGTGATTTTCACGATTAACAAACCCTGGGGTGCATTTAAGTGTCGGACATCAAGACTCATAGTTTTGGCCAATTTTGACCCGTTTCGTGGATTATTACTCACAATTTTGCGGTCCCAAAGCGATTTCCATCGTTGTTGAACCCAGTGTGCGCTTATGTGTCGGTCATCAACACTCGCGGTTTTGGCCGATTCTAGCCCGTTTCGTGGAGTACTACTCACTGTTTTGGGGTCCAGGAGTGATTTCCATGATTGACGAACCCAGGGGTGCGTTTACGTGTCGGTCATCAACACTCGCGGTTTTTCTCGATTCTGGCCCGTTTCGTGGACTATTACTCACTGTTTTTGGGGTCCCAAAGCCATTTCCATAGTTGTTGAACCTCGAGGTGTGCTTACGTGTCGGTCATCTACAATCGCAGTTTTGGCCGATTCTGGCCCGTTTCATGAACCCCAGGGTGCGTTTACGTGTCGGACATCAACACTCACAGTTTTGGCCGATTCTTGCATGTTTCTTGGACTATTACTCACCATTTTGGGGTCCCAAAGCGATTTCCATAGGTGGTGACCCGAGTGTGCGATTACATCTTGGTCATCAACACTCACAATTTTGGC
>NW_021314557.1:0-1601 GCF_002162155.2 Triticum dicoccoides | reverse complement strand
TTGCCTGGCACTTCTGAAGATAACATTGAGTCTTCATCAGTGTCAACGATCACATCATCGGTATCACGTCTATCGAGAGGGGACAAATACCGGCAACACAGAAGGGAACACAATCAATGCAATGCACAATATGATGCATGATCATGACATGGCAAAATGAATGTGTGTTGGGCTAATGCAACTAAAACCAGATTAAATGGAGTTGGTTTGAATCCAAGATTCAAATTCAAACTCCATATGTGGATATTTAAATGCCCTTTATATGATTTGTGCTAAACAGCAGCTATAAGTTGTTCTAACATGCATGAAAATGGTACAGATGGATTCCTTGAATTTTTCTGATAATTTTTCATATATAAATTATTTAATTTGGAGTTACGGTTAATTTTCTATGATTTTTAGAAGTTTTAGGCATTTTCTGAAATTAATAAATCATTTTAGATTTATTTAAATTCCAGAAAGGAATTATTGCGTCAGCACTAGGTCATGCTGACCTCAGCATAGTCAACAGGGGCTGGTCCGGGTCAAACCTGACCAGTGGGGCCCACTGGCCAGTGACACACCGCTGGCATGAGTCACTGACGTGTGGGGCCAGTCAAAAGCCACGTCAGCAAGTCAAACTGACATCGAGGCCCACATGTCAGTGAGATAGAGAGCTAACAGGGGGTTATTTAACTTAACCCGTGTTTTTAACAGCAGCGGTCCCACATGTCATGCACAAGGGTTTAATTAACTGAGTGATTAGCACCTAACCTAATGCTCCACGTCAGCTAGTGACGCCGGCGACCACGGCGACGGCGAGACCTCGCCGGAGTTGCTCGGGACGGCGCTACAGGCTGCGGTTGGGCACCCTGAGGGCACCAGGAGGGAGCCCGTGCTCCTGTGCATCCAGCGGAGGCAGCGGAAGGTCGCGGGGCGGCCGGGGCTGACGGCGGCGAGCTCGGCAGCGGCGGCCGGAGCTCGGGTTAGTTTGGGCTCGGTGTTAGGGTGCTCGGGAGGAGGAGCTGGTGGGATCTGCGTGCTCCTGGGAGGGCACCGAACGCGTTGACACACTCAGGCACGGGCTGTGGTGGCTAAAACGACGGAGGCATCATGGCCGGCGGCGATGAGCTCTCGGCTCCGGCGGAATCGAGCTAGCGGAGAGAAACAGAGGGGGGGCGAGCATAAGGGAAGATGCAGGAGCTCACATGGGGTCGGAAGAGAAGCTCGGCGGGCTCGGGGAGGCTTCTGCGCCGGCGAATTGACGGCGGCGATCTCCGGGCACCAGAGATAAGGACGACGACGCTCCGGTCGTTTTCGGCCTCCTCTGATCGCGTGCGTCGGTGGGTAGCTCCGCGGGGTCAGGGCGGAGCTCAGGCATGCGGAGAGGGGGCGAGGGGGGGGTGGATGTGGCCGTGGTTTAGCTCATCGGAGTGGCCATGGCGGCTTCGGCCATGAGGGGAAAAAGAGCAGGGGAGTGAGAGGGAGAGAGCAGGGAGGCAAGGGAGCGGACGAGGGGGTTCCAGGGGGGTGTCGTGGCATCCTCAGCCGATCCGGGGCGGGGCGGCAAGCAGGAGGTGGCTCGGCGCGTGCGTGCGCGCCGCGGCCACACGCTCGTCCTT
>NW_021314556.1:6587-24215 GCF_002162155.2 Triticum dicoccoides | reverse complement strand
TGAGGGGGGGCACACCCTGGACACGTGTGCCGGGCGTTTGCAACCGCCACAACACTTCCAGACTTGTGAGAGGCCGCCTACGCAAGATTTGGCGGCATGCTAGCCCACGGAGGCCGCCGGCCACAGCCGTAGACGCGCGAAGGGTAATCCGCGTAGAGGGAATTTTTTGGATACTTCTCCATCACCAAAATTATGAAAAAATACCATCGTTCCTATAGCACATGTGCCCACGTCATGCAAAAAAACTCATGATTTTATCGCGCTCCGAGTATTTAGTAATATTGACGCCGCATCGTTACCGCAGAACGTCTACTACCGTGTCATCGCCGTCCGTGAGGGGGGCCACGCACCGGAGACGCGTCCCGCCTCTTCGGACATGCCACCACACCACCCCGCATGTATGAGGGCCCGGTGCGACGCTCCGGAGGCATTGCTACCCCCCCAAGTGCCCCCGTCCCACCTAACCCTGTAGCGTTTGACCACGAGATCTAGCCCTTTGACTTTGCACGGACGGGCTTTGACCAATGGACCTCCCCACCCGGTTGTGTTAGGTCAGCCCATAGGAATACTTTGGAGCAACATCCGGGCCAGACCCAGAGCAAGATCCCCTCCGTGTAGACCCCACGCGTCCGTTTCCCCCCTCCAAGTGCCGGCGGCGGCGCCGTCCGTGAGGGGGGCACACCCCAGACACCCGTGCCGGGCGTTTGCAACCGCCACAACACTTCCAGACTTGTGAGAGGCCGCCTACGCAAGATTTGGCGGCATGCTAGCCCCCGGAGGCCGCCAGCCACAGCCGTAGACGCGCGAAGGGCAATCCGCGTAGAGGGAATTTTTCGGATACTTCTTCATCACCAAAAATTATGAAAAAAATACCATCCTTCCTATAGCACATGTGCCCACGTCGTGCAAAAAACTCATGATTTTATCGCGCTCCGAGTATTTAGTAATATTGACGCCGCATCGTTACCGCAGAACATCTACTACCGTGTCATCGCCGTCCGTGAGGGGGGGTCATGCACCGGAGACGCGTCCCGCCTCTTCGGACATGCCACCACACCACCCTGCATGTATGAGGGCCCGGTGCGACGCTCCGGTGGCATTGCTACCCCCAGTGCCCCCGTCCCGCCTAACCCTGTAGCGTTTGACCACGGGATCTAGCCCTTTGACTTTGCACGGACGGGCTTTGACCAGTGGACCTCCCCACCCGGTTGTGTTAGGTCAGCCCATAGGAACACTTTGGAGCAACATCCGGGCCAGACCCACAGCAAGATCCCCTCCAGGTGCCGGCGGCGGCGCCGTTCGTGAGGGGGGGCACACCCTGGACACGCGTGCCGGGCGTTTGCAACCGCCACAACACTTCCAGACTTGTGAAAGGCCGCCTACGCAAGATTTGGCGGCATGCTAGCCCCCGGAGGCCGCCGGCCACAGCCGTAGACGCGCGAAGGGCAATCCGCGTAGAGGGAATTTTTCGGATACTTCTTCATCACCAAAAATTATGAAAAAATACCATCCTTCCTATAGCACATGTGCCCACATCGTGCAAAAAACTCATGATTTTATCGCGCTCCGAGTATTTAGTAATATTGACGCCGCATCGTTACCGCAGAACATCTACTACCGTGTCATCGCCGTCCGTGAGGGGGGGTCATGCACCGGAGACGCGTCCCGACTCTTCGGACATGCCACCACACCACCCTGCTTGTATGAGGGCCCGGTGCGACGCTCCGGTGGCATTGCTACCCCCCAGTGCCCCCGTCCCGCCTAACCCTGTAGCATTTGACCACGGGATCTAGCCCTTTGACTTTGCACGGACGGGCTTTGACCAGTGGACCTCCCCACCCGGTTGTGTTAGGTCAGCCCATAGGAACACTTTGGAGCAGCATCCGGGCCAGACCCATAGCAAGATCCCCTCTGTGTAGACCCCACGCGTCCGTTTCCCCCCTTCATGTGCCGGCGGCGGCGCCGTTCGTGAGGGGGGGCACACCCTGGACACGTGTGCCGGGCGTTTGCAACCGCCACAACACTTCCAGACTTGTGAGAGGCCGCCTACGCAAGATTTGGCGGCATGCTAGCCCACGGAGGCCGCCGGCCACAGCCGTAGACGCGCGAAGGGTAATCCGCGTAGAGGGAATTTTTTGGATACTTCTCCATCACCAAAATTATGAAAAAATACCATGGTTCCTATAGCACATGTGCCCACGTCATGCAAAAAAACTCATGATTTTATCGCGCTCCGAGTATTTAGTAATATTGACGCTGCATCGTTACCGCAGAACGTCTACTACCGTGTCATCGCCGTCCGTGAGGGGGGCCACGCACCGGAGACGCGTCCCGCCTCTTCGGACATACCACCACACCACCCCGCATGTATGAGGGCCCGGTGCGACGCTTCGGAGGCATTGCTACCCCCCAAGTGCCCCCGTCCCACCTAACCCTGTAGCGTTTGACCACGAGATCTAGCCCTTTGACTTTGCATGGACGGGCTTTGACCAGTGGACCTCCCCACCCGGTTGTGTTAGGTCAACCCATAGGAATACTTTGGAGCAACATCCGGGCTAGACCCAGAGCAAGATCCCCTCCGTGTAGACCCCACGCGTCCGTTTCCCCCCTCCAGGTGCCGGCGGCGGCGCTGTCCGTGAGGGGGGCACACCCCGGACACGCGTGCCGGGCGTTTGCAACCGCCACAACACTTCCAGACTTGTGAGAGGCCGCCTACGCAAGATTTGGCGGCATGCTAGCCCCCGGAGGCCGCCGGCCACAGCCGTAGACGCGCGAAGGGCAATCCGCGTAGAGGGAATTTTTCGGATACTTCTTCATCACCAAAAATTATGAAAAAAATACCATCCTTCCTATAGCACATGTGCCCACGTCGTGCAAAAAACTCATGATTTTATCGCGCTCCGAGTATTTAGTAATATTGACGCCGCATCATTACCGCAGAACATCTACTACCGTGTCATCGCCGTCCGTGAGGGGGGGTCATGCACCGGAGACGCGTCCCGCCTCTTCGGACATGCCACCACACCACCCTGCATGTATGAGGGCCCGGTGCGATGCTCCGGTGGCATTGCTACCCCCCAGTGCCCCCGTCCCGCCTAACCCTGTAGCGTTTGACCACGGGATCTAGCCCTTTGACTTTGCACGGACGGGCTTTGACCAGTGGACCTCCCCACCCGGTTGTGTTAGGTCAGCCCATAGGAACACTTTGGAGCAGCATCCGGGCCAGACCCATAGCAAGATCCCCTCCGTGTAGACCCCACGCGTCCGTTTCCCCCCTCTAGGTGCCGGCGGCGGCGCCGTTCGTGAGGGGGGGCACACCCTGGACACGTGTGCCGGGCGTTTGCAACCGCCACAACACTTCCAGACTTGTGAGAGGCCGCCTACGCAAGATTTGGCGGCATGCTAGCCCACGGAGGCCGCCGGCCACAGCCGTAGACGCGCGAAGGGTAATCCGCGTAGAGGGAATTTTTTGGATACTTCTCCATCACCAAAATTATGAAAAAATACCATCGTTCCTATAGCACATGTGCCCACGTCATGCAAAAAAAACTCATGATTTTATCGCGCTCCGAGTATTTAGTAATATTGACGCCGCATCGTTACCGCAGAACTTCTACTACCGTGTCATCGCCGTCCGTGAGGGGGGCCACGCACCGGAGACGCGTCCCGCCTCTTCGGACATACCACCACACCACCCCGCATGTATGAGGGCCCGGTGCGACGCTTCGGAGGCATTGCTACCCCCCAAGTGCCCCCGTCCCACCTAACCCTGTAGCGTTTGACCACGAGATCTAGCCCTTTGACTTTGCATGGACGGGCTTTGACCAGTGGACCTCCCCACCCGGTTGTGTTAGGTCAACCCATAGGAATACTTTGGAGCAACATCCGGGCCAGACCCAGAGCAAGATCCCCTCCGTGTAGACCCCACGCGTCCGTTTCCCCCCTCCAGGTGCCGGCGGCGGCGCTGTCCGTGAGGGGGGCACACCCCGGACACGCGTGCCGGGCGTTTGCAACCGCCACAACACTTCCAGACTTGTGAGAGGCCGCCTACGCAAGATTTGGCGGCATGCTAGCCCCCGGAGGCCGCCGGCCACAGCCGTAGACGCGCGAAGGGCAATCCGCGTAGAGGGAATTTTTCGGATACTTCTTCATCACCAAAAATTATGAAAAAAATACCATCCTTCCTATAGCACATGTGCCCACGTCGTGCAAAAAACTCATGATTTTATCGCACTCCGAGTATTTAGTAATATTGACGCCGCATCATTACCGCAGAACATCTACTACCGTGTCATCGCCGTCCGTGAGGGGGGGTCATGCACCGGAGACGCGTCCCGCCTCTTCGGACATGCCACCACACCACCCTGCATGTATGAGGGCCCGGTGCGATGCTCCGATGGCATTGCTACCCCCAGTGCCCCCGTCCCGCCTAACCCTGTAGCGTTTGACCACGGGATCTAGCCCTTTGACTTTGCACGGACGGGCTTTGACCAGTGGACCTCCCCACCCGGTTGTGTTAGGTCAGCCCATAGGAACACTTTGGAGCAACATCCGGGCCAGACCCATAGCAAGATCCCCTCCGTGTAGAACCCACGCGTCTGTTTCCCCCCTCCAGGTGCCGGCGGCGGCGCCGTTCGTGAGGGGGGGCACACCCTGGACACGTGTGCCGGGCGTTTGCAACCGCCACAACACTTCCAGACTTGTGAGAGGCCGCCTACGCAAGATTTGGCGGCATGCTAGCCCACGGAGGCCGCCGGCCACAGCCGTAGACGCGCGAAGGGTAATCCGCGTAGAGGGAATTTTTTGGATACTTCTCCATCACCAAAATTATGAAAAAATACCATCGTTCCTATAGCACATGTGCCCACGTCATGCAAAAAAACTCATGATTTTATCGCGCTCCGAGTATTTAGTAATATTGACGCCGCATCGTTACCGCAGAACGTCTACTACCGTGTCATCGCCGTCCGTGAGGGGGACCACGCACCGGAGACGCGTCCCGCCTCTTCGGACATGCCACCACACCACCCCGCATGTATGAGGGCCCGGTGCGATGCTCCGGAGGCATTGCTACCCCCCCAAGTGCCCCCGTCCCACCTAACCATGTAGCGTTTGACCACAAGATCTAGCCCTTTGACTTTGCACGGACGTGCTTTGACCAGTGGACCTCCCCACCCGGTTGTGTTAGGTCAGCCCATAGGAATACTTTGGAGCAACATCCGGGCCAGACCCAGAGCAAGATCCCCTCCGTGTAGACCCCACGCGTCCGTTTCCGCCCTCCAGGTGCCGGCGGCGGCGCCGTCCGTGAGGGGGGCACACCCCGGACACCCGTGCCGGGCGTTTGCAACCGCCACAACACTTCCAGACTTGTGAGAGGCCGCCTACGCAAGATTTGGCGGCATGCTAGCCCCCGGAGGCCGCCGGCCACAGCCGTAGACGCGCGAAGGGCAATCCGCGTAGAGGGAATTTTCCGGATACTTCTTCATCACCCAAAATTATGAAAAAAATACCATCCTTCCTATAGCACATGTGCCCACGTCGTGCCAAAAACTCATGATTTTATCGCGCTCCGAGTATTTAGTAATATTGACGCCGCATCGTTACCGCAGAACATATACTACCGTGTCATCGCCGTCCGTGAGGGGGGGTCATGCACCGGAGACGCGTCCCGCCTCTTCGGACATGCCACCACACCACCCTGCATGTATGAGGGCCCGGTGCGACGCTCCGGTGGCATTGCTACCCCCCAGTGCCCCCGTCCCGCCTAACCCTGTAGCGTTTGACCACGGGATCTAGCCCTTTGACTTTGCACGGACGGGCTTTGACCAGTGGACCTCCCCACCCGGTTGTGTTAGGTCAGCCCATAGGAACACTTTGGAGCAACATCCGGGCCAGACCCACAGCAAGATCCCCTCCAGGTGCCGGCGGCGGCGCCGTTCGTGAGGGGGGGCACACCCTGGACACGCGTGCCGGGCGTTTGCAACCGCCACAACACTTCCAGACTTGTGAAGGCCGCCTACGCAAGATTTGGCGGCATGCTAGCCCCCGGAGGCCGCCGGCCACAGCCGTAGACGCGCGAAGGGCAATCCGCGTAGAGGGAATTTTTCGGATACTTCTCCATCACCAAAAATTATGAAAAAATACCGTCGTTCCTATAGCACATGTGCCCACGTCGTGCAAAAAAACTCATGATTTTATCGCGCTCCGAGTATTTAGTAATATTGACGCCGCATCGTTACCGCAGAACGTCTACTACCGTGTCATCGCCGTCCGTGAGGGGGGGCCACGCACCAGAGACGCGTACCGCCTCTTCGGACATGCCACCACACCACCCCGCATGTATGAGGGCCCGGTGCGACGCTCCGGTGGCATTGCTACCCCCTAGTGCCCCCGTCCCGCCTAACCTTGTAGCGTTTGACCATGGGATCTAGCCCTTTGACTTTGCACGGACGGGCTTTGACCAATGGACCTCCCCACCCGGTTGTGTTAGGTCAGCCCATATGAACACTTTGGAGCAACATCCGGGCCAGATGTTACCGTGGGCCTATGGGCTGACCTTACACAACCGGGTGGATACATCTACTGCTCAAAGCCCGTCCGTGCAAAGTCAAAGGGGTAGATCCCGTGGTCAAATGCTACAGGGTTAGGCGGGACGGGGGCCCTAGGGGGGTAGCAATGCCACCGGAGCATCGCACCGGGACCTCATACAAGCCGCGTCCTGGGTGCCTACGCCTGCCACCATGCTTATATAATTGTAGGAGGGCCACCGCAACACCTGGCGGCATTGTTACCCCCCAGGTACCCCGTCCCGTCTAACCCTGACACAGACGACCGCCGGGTCTATCCCTTTGACTTTTGTTGGACGTAGTTTGACCGGTGGACCTTTTCACCTTGTTGTCATAGCCCAGTCATAGCTACACCCCCAACACAGTCCCGGCACAACCCACCCCAAGATTCCCTCTGCGTCGGCCTGACATGGCCGTTTCCCCCCTCCATGGCACGGCGGCATCGACGCCCGTGAGGGGGGAGGGGGCACACCCCGGAACCACGTGCCTGCGCCAGCCACCACGTTTCCACAACCGTAGGAGGGCCCACCGCAACACCTGGCGGCATTGCTACCCCCCACAGGTACCCGGGCGGTCCCGTCTAACCTCTCCGTGACACGACGGAAGAAGGCCCGTGTGGGGGGCAATCGATATATGTTTTCTGTACATTTAAGTTAATGAAATTAGTATTGAAAAAAAAATAAAAAAATAAGAGAAAATACAAAAAATAGGCATTGCTACCCCCAAGTGCCCCGTCCCGCCTAACCCTGTAGCGTTTGACCATGGGATCTAGCCCTTTGACTTTGCATGGACGGGCTTTGACCAGTGGACCTCCCCACCCGGTTGTGTTATGTCAGCCTATAGGAATACTTTGGAGCAACATCCGGGCCAGACCCACAGCAAGATCCCCTCCGTGTAGACCCCACACGTCCGTTTCCCCCCTCCAGGTGCCGGCGGCGGCGCCGTTCGTGAGGGGGGCACACCCCGGACACGCGTGTCGGGCGTTTGCAACCGCCACAACACTTCCAGACTTGTGAGAGGCCGCCTACGCAAGATTTGGCGGCATGCTAGCCCCCGGAGGCTGCCGGCCACAGCCGTAGACGCGCGAAGGGCAATCCGCGTAGAGGGAATTTTTCGGATACTTCTCCATCACCAAAAATTATGAAAAAATACCGTCGTTCCTATAGCACATGTGCCCACGTCGTGCAAAAAAACTCATGATTTTATCGCGCTCTGAGTATTTACTAATGTTGACGCCGCATCATTATCGCAGAACGTCTACTACCGTGTCATCGCCGTCCGTGAGGGGGGGCCACACACCGGAGATGCGTCCCGCCTCTTCGGACATGCCACCACACCACCCCGCATGTATGAGGGCCCGGTGCGACGCTCCGGAGGCATTGCTACCCCCCCCCCCAAGTGCCCCCGTCCCACCTAACCCCTGTAGCGTTTGACCACGGGATCTAGCCCTTTGACTTTGCACGGACGGGCTTTGACCAGTGGACCTCCCCACCCGGTTGTGTTAGGTCAGCCCATAGGAACACTTTGGAGCAACATCCGGGCCAGACCCACAGCAAGATCCCCTCCGTGTAGACCCCACGCGTCCGTTTCCACCCTCCAGGTGCCGGTGGCGGCGCCGTCCGTGAGGGGGGGCACACCCCGAACACGCGTGCCGGGCGTTTGCAACCGCCACAACACTTCCAGACTTGTGAGAGGCCGCCTACTCAAGATTTGGCGGCATGCTAGCCCCCGGAGGCCGCCGGCCACAGCCGTAGACGCGCGAAGGGCAATCCACGTAGAGGGAAATTTTCGGATACTTCTCCATCACCAAAAATTATGAAAAAATACCATCGTTCCTATAGCACATGTGCCCACGTCGTGCAAAACATCTCATGATTTTATCGTGCTCCGAGTATTTTGTAATATTGACGCCGCATCGTTACCGCAGAACCTCTACTACCGTGTCATCGCCGTCCGTGAGGGGGGCCACGCATCGAAGACGCGTCCCGCCTCTTCGGACATGCCACCACACCACCCCGCATGTATGAGGGCCCGATGCGACACTCCGGTGGCATTGCTACCCCCCAGTGCCCCCGTCCCGCCTAACCCTGTAGCATTTGACCACGGGATCTAGCCCTTTGACTTTGCACGGACGGGCTTTGACCAGTGGACCTCCCCACCCGGTTGTGTTAGGTCAGCCCATAGGAACACTTTGGAGCAACATCCGGGCCAGATGTTGTCGTGGGCCTATGGGCTGACCTTACACAACCGGGTGGATACATCTACTGCTCAAAGCCCGTCCGTGCAAAGTCAAAGGGGTAGATCCCGTGGTCAAATGCTACAGGGATAGGCGGGACGGGGGCCCTAGGGGGGTAGCAATACCACCGGAGCGTCTCACCGGGACCTCATACAAGCCGCGTGCCGGGTGCCTACGCCTGCCACCATGCTTATATAATTGTAGGAGGGCCACCGCAACACCTGGCGGCATTGCTACCCCCAGGTACCTTGTCCCGTCTAACCCTGACACAGACGACCGCCGGGTCTATCCCTTTGACTTTCGCTGGACGTAGTTTGACCGGTGGACATTTTCACCTTGTTGTCATAGCCCAGCCATAGCTACACCCCCAACACAGTCCCGGCACAACCCACCCCAAGATTCCCTCTGCGTCAGCCCAACATGGCCGTTTCCCCCCTCCGGGGCACGGCGGCATCGACGCCCGTGAGGGTGGAGGGGGCACACCCCGGAGCCGCGTGCCTGCGCCTGCCACCACGTTTCCACAACCATAGGAGGGCCCACCGCAACACCTGACGGCATTGCTACCCCCCACAGGTACCCGGCCCGTCCCGTCTAACCTCTCCGTGACACGACGGAAGAAGGCCCGTGTGGGGGGGAATCGATATATGTTTTCTGTATATTTAAGTTAATGAAATTAGTATTGAAAAAAATAAAAAAATAAGAGAAAATACAAAATATAGGCATTGCTACCCCCCAGTGCCCCGTCCCGCCTAACCCTGTAGCGTTTGACCATGGGATCTAGCCCTTTGACTTTGCACGGACGGGCTTTGACCAGTGGACCTCCCCACCCGGTTGTGTTAGGTCAGCCCATAGGAATACTTTGGAGCAACATCCGGGCCAGACCCACAGCAAGATCCCCTCCGTGTAGACCCCACACGTCCGTTTCCCCCCTCCAGGTGTCGGCGGCGCCGTCCATGAGGGGGGCACACCCCGGACACGCGTGCCGGGCGTTTGCAACCGCCACAACACTTCCAGACTTGTGAGAGGCCGCCTACGCAAGATTTGGCGGCATGCTAGCCCCCAGAGGCCGTCGGCCACAGCCGTAGACGCGCGAAGGGCAATCCGCGTAGAGGGAATTTTTCGGATACTTCTCCATCACCAAAAATTATAAAAAATACCATCGTTCCTATAGCACATGTGCCCACGCCGTGCAAAAAAACTCATGATTTTATCGCGCTCCGAGTATTTAGTAATATTGACGCCGCATCGTTACCGCTGAACGTCTACTACCGTGTCATCGCCGTCCGTGAGGGGGGGCCACGCACCAGAGATGCGTCCCGCCTCTTCGGACATGCCACCACACCACCCCGCATGTATGAGGGCCCGGTGCGACGCTCCGGAGGCATTGCTACCCCCCCCCAAGTGCCCCCGTCCCACCTAACCCTGTAGCGTTTGACCACGGGATCTAGCCCTTTGACTTTGCATGGACGGGCTTTGACCAGTGGACCTCCCGACCCGGTTGTGTTAGGTCAGCCCATAGGAACACTTTGGAGCAACATCCGGGCCAGACCCACAGCAAGATCCCCTCCGTGTAGACCCCACGCGTCCGTTTCCCCCCTCCAGGTGCCGGTGGCGGCGCCGTCCGTGAGGGGGGGCACACCCCGGACACGCGTGCCGGGCGTTTTCAACCGCCACAACACTTCCAGACTTGTGAGAGGCCGCCTACGCAAGATTTGGCGGCATGCTAGCCCCCGGAGGCCGCCGGCCACAGCCGTAGACGCGCGAAGGGCAATCCGCGTAGAGGGAATTTTTCGGATACTTCTCCATCACCAAAATTATGAAAAAATACCATCGTTCCTATAGCACATGTGCCCACGTCATGCAAAAAAACTCATGATTTTATCGCGCTCCGAGTATTTAGTAATATTGACGCCGCATCGTTACCGCAGAACGTCTACTACCATGTCATCGCCGTCCGTGAGGAGGGCCACGCACCGGAGACGCGTCCCGCCTCTTCGGACATGCCACCACACCACCCCGCATGTATGAGGGCCCGGTGCGACGCTCCGGAGGCATTGCTACCCCCCCCCCAAGTGCCCCCGTCCTACCAAACCCTGTAGCATTTGACCATGGGATCTAGCCCTTTGACTTTGCACGGACGGGCTTTGACCAGTGGACCTCCCCACCCGGTTGTGTTAGGTCAGCCCATAGGAACACTTTGGAGCAACATCCGGGCCAGACCCAGAGCAAGAACCCCTCCGTGTAGACCCCACGCGTCCATTTCCCCCCTCCAGGTGCCGGCGGCGGCGCTGTCCGTGAGGGGGGCACACCCCAGTCACGCGTGTCGGGCGTTTGCAACCGCCACAACACTTCCAGACTTGTGAGAGGCCGCCTACGCAAGATTTGGCGGCATGCTAGCCCCCGGAGGCCGCCGGCCACAGCCGTAGACGCGCGAAGGGCAATCCGCGTAGAGGGAATTTTTCGGATACTTCTTCATCACCAAAAATTATAAAAAAATACCATCCTTCCTATAGCACATGTGCCCACATCATGCAAAAAACTCATGATTTTATTGCGCTCCGAGTATTTAGTAATATTGACGCCGCATCGTTACCGCAGAACATCTACTACCGTGTCATCGCCGTCCGTGAGGGGGGGTCATGCACCGGAGACGCGTCCCGACTCTTCGGACATGCCACCACACCACCCTGCATGTATGAGGGCCCGGTGCGACGCTCCGGTGGCATTGCTACCCCCCAGTGCCCCCGTCCCGCCTAACCCTGTAGCATTTGACCACGGGATCTAGCCCTTTGACTTTGCACGGACGGGCTTTGACCAGTGGACCTCCCCACCCGGTTGTGTTAGGTCAGCCCATAGGAACACTTTGGAGCAGCATCCGGGCCAGACCCATAGCAAGATCCCCTCCGTGTAGACCCCACGCGTCCGTTTCCCCCCTTCATGTGCAGGCGGCGGCGCCGTTCGTGAGGGGGGGCACACCCTGGACACGTGTGCCGGGCGTTTGCAACCGCCACAACACTTCCAGACTTGTGAGAGGCCGCCTACGCAAGATTTGGCGGCATGCTAGCCCACGGAGGCCGCCGGCCACAGCCGTAGACGCGCGAAGGGTAATCCGCGTAGAGGGAATTTTTTGGATACTTCTCCATCACCAAAATTATGAAAAAATACCATCGTTCCTATAGCACATGTGCCCACGTCATGCAAAAAAACTCATGATTTTATCGCGCTCCGAGTATTTAGTAATATTGACGCCGCATCGTTACCGCAGAACGTCTACTACCGTGTCATCGCCGTCCGTGAGGGGGGCCACGCACCGGAGACGCGTCCCGCCTCTTCGGACATACCACCACACCACCCCGCATGTATGAGGGCCCGGTGCGACGCTTCGGAGGCATTGCTACCCCCCAAGTGCCCCCGTCCCACCTAACCCTGTAGCGTTTGACCACGAGATCTAGCCCTTTGACTTTGCATGGACGGGCTTTGACCAGTGGACCTCCCCACCCGGTTGTGTTAGGTCAACCCATAGGAATACTTTGGAGCAACATCGGGGCCAGACCCAGAGCAAGATCCCCTCCGTGTAGACCCCACGCGTCCGTTTCCCCCCTCCAGGTGCCGGCGGCGGCGCTGTCCGTGAGGGGGGCACACCCCGGACACGCGTGCCGGGCGTTTGCAACCGCCACAACACTTCCAGACTTGTGAGAGGCCGCCTACGCAAGATTTGGCGGAATGCTAGCCCCCGGAGGCCGCCGGCCACAGCCGTAGACGCGCGAAGGGCAATCCGCGTAGAGGGAATTTTTCGGATACTTCTTCATCACCAAAAATTATGAAAAAAATACCATCCTTCCTATAGCACATGTGCCCACGTCGTGCAAAAAACTCATGATTTTATCGCGCTCCGAGTATTTAGTAATATTGACGCCGCATCATTACCGCAGAACATCTACTACCGTGTCATCGCCGTCCGTGAGGGGGGGCCATGCACCGGAGACGCGTCCCGCCTCTTCGGACATGCCACCACACCACCCTGCATGTATGAGGGCCCGGTGCGACGCTCCGGTGGCATTGCTACCCCCCAGTGCCCCCGTCCCGCCTAACCCTGTAGCGTTTGACCACGGGATCTAGCCCTTTGACTTTGCACGGACGGGCTCTGACCAGTGGACCTCCCCACCCGGTTGTGTTAGGTCAGCCCATAGGAACACTTTGGAGCAACATCCGGGCCAGACCCACAGCAAGATCCCCTCCAGGTGCCGGCGGCGGCGCCGTTCGTGAGGGGGGGCACACCCTGGACACGCGTGCCGGGCGTTTGCAACCGCCACAACACTTCCAGACTTGTGAAAGCCCGCCTACGCAAGATTTGGCGGCATGCTAGCCCCCGGAGGCCGCCGGCCACAGCCGTAGACGCGCGAAGGGCAATCCGCGTAGAGGGAATTTTTCGGATACTTCTCCATCACCAAAAATTATGAAAAAATACCGTCGTTCCTATAGCACATGTGCCCACGTCGTGCAAAAAAACTCATGATTTTATCGCGCTCTGAGTATTTAGTAATATTGACGCCGCATCGTTACCGCAGAACGTCTACTACCGTGTCATCGCCGTCCGTGAGGGGGGGCCACGCACCAGAGACGCGTACCGCCTCTTCGGACATGCCACCACACCACCCCGCATGTATGAGGGCCCGGTGCGACGCTCCGGTGGCATTGCTACCCCCAGTGCCCCCGTCCCGCCTAACCTTGTAGCGTTTGACCATGGGATCTAGCCCTTTGACTTTGCACGGACGGGCTTTGACCAATGGACCTCCCCACCCGGTTGTGTTAGGTCAGCCCATATGAACACTTTGGAGCAACATCCGGGCCAGATGTTACCGTGGGCCTATGGGCTGACCTTACACAACCGGGTGGATACATCTACTGCTCAAAGCCCGTCCGTGCAAAGTCAAAGGGGTAGATCCCGTGGTCAAATGCTACAGGGTTAGGCGGGACGGGGGCCCTAGGGGGGTAGCAATGCCACCGGAGCATCGCACCGGGACCTCATACAAGCCGCGTCCTGGGTGCCTACGCCTGCCACCATGCTTATATAATTGTAGGAGGGCCACCGCAACACCTGGCGGCATTGTTACCCCCCAGGTACCCCGTCCCGTCTAACCCTGACACAGACGACCGCCGGGTCTATCCCTTTGACTTTTGTTGGACGTAGTTTGACCGGTGGACCTTTTCACCTTGTTGTCATAGCCCAGCCATAGCTACACCCCCAACACAGTCCCGGCACAACCCACCCCAAGATTCCCTCTGCGTCGGCCTGACATGGCCGTTTCCCCCCTCCATGGCACGACGGCATCGACGCCCGTGAGGGGGGAGGGGGCACACCCCGGAACCACGTGCCTGCGCCAGCCACCACGTTTCCACAACCGTAGGAGGGCCCACCGCAACACCTGGCGGCATTGCTACCCCCCACAGGTACCCGGGCGGTCCCGTCTAACCTCTCCGTGACACGACGGAAGAAGGCCCGTGTGGGGGGCAATCGATATATGTTTTCTGTACATTTAAGTTAATGAAATTAGTATTGAAAAAAAATAAAAAAATAAGAGAAAATACAAAAAATAGGCATTGCTACCCCCCAGTGCCCCGTCCCGCCTAACACTGTAGCGTTTGACCACGGGATCTAGCCCTTTGACTTTGCACGGACGGGCTTTGACCAGTGGACCTCCCCACCCGGTTGTGTTAGGTCAGCCTATAGGAATACTTTGGAGCAACATCCGGGCCAGACCCACAGCAAGATCCCCTCCGTGTAGACCCCACACGTCCGTTTCCCCCCTCCAGGTGCCGGCGGCGGCGCCGTTCGTGAGGGGGGCACACCCCGGACACGCGTGCCGGGCGTTTGCAACCGCCACAACACTTCCAGACTTGTGAGAGGCCGCCTACGCAAGATTTGGCGGCATGCTAGCCCCCGGAGGCTGCCGGCCACAGCCGTAGACGCGCGAAGGGCAATCCGCGTAGAGGGAATTTTTCGGATACTTCTCCATCACCAAAAATTATGAAAAAATACCGTCGTTCCTATAGCACATGTGCCCACGTCGTGCAAAAAAACTCATGATTTTATCGCGCTCTGAGTATTTAGTAATGTTGACGCCGCATCATTACCGCAGAACGTCTACTACCGTGTCATCGCCGTCCGTGAGGGGGGGCCACACACCGGAGACGCGTCCTGCCTCTTAGGACATGCCACCACACCATCCCGCATGTATGAGCGCCCGATGCGATGCTCCGGTGACATTGCTACCCCCAGTGCCCCCGTCCCGCCTAACCCTGTAGCGTTTGACCACGGGATCTAGCCCTTTGACTTTGCACGGACGGGCTTTGACCAATGGACCTCCCCACCCGGTTGTGTTAGGTCAACCCATAGGAACACTTTGGAGCAACATCCGGGCCAGATGTTGCCGTGGGCCTATGGGCTGACCTTACACAACCGGGTGGATACATCTACTGCTCAAAGCCCGTCCGTGCAAAGTCAAAGGGGTAGATCCTGTGGTCAAATGCTACAGGGTTAGGCGGGAACGGGGCCCTAGGGGGGTAGCAATGCCACCGGAGCGTCGCACCGGGACCTCATACAATCCGCGTGCCGGGTGCCTACGCCTGCCACCATGCTTATATAATTGTAGGAGGGCCACCACAACACCTGGCGGCATTGCTACCCCCAGGTACCCTGTCCCGTCTAACCCTGACACAGACGACCGCCGGGTCTATCCCTTTGACTTTCGCTGGACGTAATTTGACCGGTGGACCTTTTCACCTTGTTGTCATAGCCCAGCCATAGCTACACCACCAACATAGTCCCGGCACAACCCACCCCAAGATTCCCTCTGCGTCGGCCCGACATGGCCGTTTCCCCCCTCCGGGGCACGGCGGCATCGACGCCCGTGAGGGGGGAGGGGGCACACCCCGGAGCCGCGTGCCTGCGCCTGCCACCACATTTCCACAACCGTAGGAGGGCCCATCGCAACACCTGGCGGCATTGCTACCCCCCACAGGTACCCGGCCCGTCCCGTCTAACCTCTCCATGACATGACGGAAGAAGGCCCGTGTGGGGGGCAATCGATATATGTTTTCTATACATTTAAGTTAATGAAATTAGTATTGAAGAAAATAAAAAATAACAAAAAATACAAAAAATAGGCATTGCTACCCCCAGTGCCCCGTCCCGCCTAACCCTGTAGCGTTTGACCACGGGATCTAGCCCTTTGACTTTGCACGGACGGGCTTTGACCAGTGGACCTCCCCACCCGGTTGTGTTAGGTTAGCCCATAGGAATACTGTGGAGCAACATCCGGGCCAGACCCACAGCAAGATCCCCTCCGTGTAGACCCCACACGTCCGTTTCCCCCCTCCAGGTGCCGGCGGCGCCATCCGTGAGGGGGGCACACCCCGGACACGCGTGCCGGGCGTTTGCAACCGCCACAACACTTCATGACTTGTGAGAGGCCGCCTACGCAAGATTTGGCGGCATGCTAGCCCCCGGAGGCCGCCGGCCACAGCCGTAGACGCGCGAAGGGCAATCCGCGTAGAGGGAATTTTTCGGATACTTCTCCATCACCAAAAATTATGAAAAAATACCATCGTTCCTGTAGCACATGTGCCCACGTCATGCAAAAAAACTCATGATTTTATCGCGCTCCGAGTATTTAGTAATATTAACGTCGCATCGTTACCGCAGAACGTCTACTACCGTGTCATAGCCGTCCGTGAGGGGGGGCCACGCACCGGAGACACGTCCCTCCTCTTCGGACATGCCACCACACCACCCCGCATGTATGAGGGCCCGGTGCGATGCTTCGGAGGCATTGCTACCCCCCAGTGCCCCGTCCCGCCTAACCCTGTAGCGTTTGACCACGGGATCTAGCCCTTTGACTTTGCACGGACGGGCTTTGACCAGTGGACCTCCCCACCCGGTTGTGTTAGGTCAGCCCATAGGAACACTTTGGAGCAACATCCGGGCCAGACCCACAGCAAGATCCCCTCCATGTAGACCCCACGCGTCCGTTTCCCCCCTCCAGGTGCTGGCGGCGGCGCCGTTCGTGAGGGGGGCACACCCTGGACACGCGTGCCGGGCGTTTGCAACCGCCACAACACTTTCAGACTTGTGAGAGGCCGCCTACGCAAGATTTGGCGGCATGCTAGCCCCCGGAGGCCGCCGGCCACAGCCGTAGACGCGCGAAGGGCAATCCGCGTAGAGGGAATTTTTCGGATACTTCTTCATCACCAAAAATTATGAAAAAATACCGTCCTTCCTATAGCACATGTGCCCACGTCGTGCAAAAAACTCATGATTTTATCGCGCTCCGAGTATTTAGTAATATTGACGCCGCATCGTTACCGCAAAACATCTACTACCGTGTCATCGCCGTCCGTGAGGGGGGGCCATGCACCGGAGACGCGTCCCGCCTCTTCGGACATGCCACCACACCACCCTGCATGTATAAGGGCCCGGTGCGACGCTCCGGTGGCATTGCTACCCCCAGTGCCCCCGTCCCGCCTAACCCTGTAGCGTTTGACCACGGGATCTAGCCCTTTGACTTTGCACGGACGGGCTTTGACCAGTGGACCTCCCCACCCGGTTGTGTTAGGTCAGCCCATAGGAACACTTTGGAGCAACATCCGGGCCAGACCCACAGCAAGATCCCCTCCGTGTAGACCCCACGCGTCTGTTTCCCCTCTCCAGGTGCCGACGGCGGCACCGTTCGTGAGGGGGGGCACACCCCGGACACGCGTGCCGGGCGTTTGCAACCGCCACAACACTTCCAGACTTGTGAGAGGCTGCCTACGCAAGATTTGGCG
>NW_021314556.1:6094-6577 GCF_002162155.2 Triticum dicoccoides | reverse complement strand
GCCCCCGGAGGCCGCCGGCCACAGCCGTAGACGCGCGAAGGGCAATCCGCGTAGAGGGAATTTTTCGGATACTTCTCCATCACCAAAAATTATGAAAAAATACTGTCGTTCCTATAGCACATGTGCCCACGTCGTGCAAAAAAATTCATGATTTTATCGCGCTCCGAGTATTTAGTAATATTGACGCCGCATCGTTGCCGCAGAACGTCTACTACCGTGTCATCGCCGTCCGTGAGGGGGCCCCACGCACCGGAGACGCGTCCCGCCTCTCCGGACATGCCACCACACCACCCCGCATGTATGAGGGCCCGGTGCGACGCTCCGGTGGTATTGCTACACCCCCAGTGCCCCCGTCCCGCCTAACCCTGTAGCGTTTGACCATGGGATCTAGCCCTTTGACTTTGCACGGACGGGCTTTGACCAGTGGACCTCCCCACCCGGTTGTGTTAGGTCAGCCCATAGGAACACTTTGGAGCAACATCC
>NW_021314556.1:0-5074 GCF_002162155.2 Triticum dicoccoides | reverse complement strand
TCTAACCTCTCCGTGACACGACGGAAGAAGGCCCGTGTGGGGGGCAATCGATATATGTTTTCTGTACATTTAAGTTAACGAAATTAGTATTGAAGAAAAAAACAAAAAAAATAAGAGAAAATACAAAAAATATAAAAATATTATTAGAAATATAAACGCCTACGGCAAAAACCATGGGCCAGCTGTCGGCATAGAAATGCCACCCCACGGGACCGGCGAACGACGCGGATCGATGACGTGGCGGCGCGGCGGATCGATGACGTCGGCGTAGCTATGCCGACGACCACCGTTAGCCCGTCGGCGTAGCCTGACACCGTCAAACTGTCGTCGCCGCCCGGGTAGACGGGCCCACGCGATATGCTGACGGCCTGCTCTATGCCGACGGCCCCCGTCGGTATATTCGGAGAAACGCCGACGGCTTATCTATGCCGACGGCCCCCGTCGGCATAGATGGTTATACGCCGACCGCCTTTCTACGCCGACGGCTTTTATTGGGCCGTCGGGGTATGCCCATATATGCCGACGGGGGCCGTCGGCATAGATATGGCCGTCGGCAAAACAAGTTTTTCTGGTAGTGTACCTCAGAGCCTCACGGTATGGGGGTCTCCCATATTCATCCGTTCCTGCATGTGTAGGACACATCAATTCTGCATGTCCCAACAGCCCACATGAGAAGCAGAAATAAGGCATGTTTTCATATTGTATTTCAAAGAATTCTGTCTCTTTAGTTCTTGCCTTCTCCAGTTGCACCCAACGAATCAATGGTTTATCCACTCTAATCCATGCTCTGAATCTCAGGTAATCTTCAAAAGCTAACCCTTTGACATCAGCATCCAGGGTTATCACCTCTCCCACCATGGCTGCTATATGCTTCGACCATGGCGGACAAAGCAAATTAAACGGAAGGTTTATCACCCGCACCCAAATCTTGATCTTTTCAAACTTGAGTTCCGAGGGACGCGATCTGATGTTGAACCTTTCTAAAACCACACAATGTTTTCCAACCATCCATGGACCTCCATCGAAGATCCGATCACTATCACGCTTGTTCATAAAACTAGCCACAAAGACGTTCTCACCCGTCAGCCTAAAGTTCAGTCCCTTCGGATTTCCCCATGCGGGGCGAAGCGCCTCTCCTATGGTGTTCACACGAAGCTTCCGATGTAGCACCTTTCCGATCAGCGCATGAAGCTCATCATCCTGCTGATCTTCCTCGTCATCAACAACCAATTTTGCTCTCTCCTTCTCTGTCAGGTCTAGCCGATTCATCATCTCTTCCACTATTTATGTCTCCTTCACCTTTCCTCTCTTGCCTCCCATGGTGCTTGACTCCGCCATCTTCGCCCCAACCTCTACCCCGAACCCCTTCTCCTGCACTGTCGCCAAGGGTGGGCAAGGATGCGAGGATCCCCCCTTGATCAACCCGAGATAGCAAACTGCAAGGATTAGACGTCACGGATGGCAGGACGCCGGCGAACAGCAAACCCTAGAACTCGCGCCCCCGAGATCGCCTCGTGCTCTGCCCTGCCACTCGAAACCCTAGGAAAACGTTTCGGGGCGTTGTGATCGTGTGTGATCTGTATTTCGACTTGATCTCCATTTTTTTATGTGAATCGTTTCTTACTTTGGCTGGGTACGGACACATATGGAACGGAGTCGAAACTGATTCCTACTCATGTAACCTCAGTACTAGTAACGGACACACCGACATACGGACACGAAGTTCCAATCTTACCGATATATTCATATATAAGTTCCAACCTCGATCCCTTGCCACGCCCGCCACGCTTCCAATCCGCCGACCTTCCGCTCCGACCGCAGCAGGTCCCAGGACCAGGAGCCGGAGGGGTGGTGCTGGGCGTCGTTCCGTGTTAGGATTCCGCGGAAAAAGAAGAAAACTCCGGCCGCCGCGCCATGTCAATTCCAGCGCCGCTGGAAGATGAGGACCTCCTCCGGGAGATCCTCCTCCGGCTGCCTCCGCTGCCGTCAACCCTCTCCCGCGCCTCCCTCGTATGCACGCGCTGGCGCCGCATCCTCTCCGATCCCCGCTTCCTACGCTGTTTCAGCAGACACCACCCGGAACCTCCTCTACTGGGCTTCTTCAAAGAGTCTACCCCATATCCCTTCTTCATTCCTGTCCTGGACCCGCCCGATCGCATCCCTGCCGAGCGCTTCTTTGTGCCTGAGATGACGGGGGATTGGGAGTTCCTTGGCTGCCGCCACGGCCTCGCCGTCATGCTCAGCGAGTCTCTGTGTGAGATCTTCGTGTGGGACCCCCTCAACGGCCAGCAGCACCGCGTGCCTTTTCCACCGGAGCTCCGCGACGCCAAAAGGGAGAGTTTCTGTAGGTGCAGCGCCACGGTGATGTGTGTTGATGATCAAGACGGGCATGTGCAGGAGGATTGCTTCTTGAACCCGGCCTTCAAATTGGTCTTGATCTGCTCCCGTAGAGACCTGAAGACATCATTAGCTTGTGCCTACGAATCAGTGTCGGGTGTATGGGGGAATGTTGTCTCAGCGTCGACTAGAAGGATGGTTATGAAGCTAAAGCCCAGCATCCTTATCAGGAGTGCAGTTTACTGGTTGCTGCATGGAGGTCAAATCCTTGCATTTGATATTGAAAGGCAGACTCTTGCTGTCATCGAGACGCCCGTCGATGCCGAACGTTGGTCCTTTCAGCTCTTACGGACAGATGAAGACAGCGTTCTTGGCCTGGCCGCTATGTCGAAACTGGGCATTCATATATGGGAGAGGAAACTGAACTCTGATGGTGTTGCCGGATGGGTGCTTCTGCAGAAAATCAATCAATTGGAGGGGATGTTGTCTAACGACTTCATAAATGGAGGGATGGTGGGGTATGACGAGGACTTAAATGTGGTGGTTTTGTCTACATACAGTGGTGACTTCATGTTGCACCTTGAGTCGAGGCGGATCAGATTAATTACTAAAAAGAATCGCCGGGTCGACATGATGCATTTTCCGCACAGAAATTTCTACACTGCAGGTAATACCTCCGTACCTCATGTGTAACAAGATTAATTCCAATTACTATTGATATGTGTTTGTTGTTCATGTGATTAAAGGCCCCCTTGATATAAATAATACAGTGAAACCTAGTTACTCGTTTGAAAGATTGGAGCTTGTAATGTTTTCCCATTCATTGCATCTCCTTGCAAGACAATGTATGTCTTGATTTTTCTTGATATTAATCATCAACTCATAACGGCATATGTTTTGGCATATGTTTTAACATGCTCCCTCTTACCCCCTCTTTTTACATGTGAGGTAAGAAGGTAAGAGTTAATCATAAGAGGGGGTAAGAGGGGGCATGTTAAAATTTGCCATATTCTAATTATGTCTTCCACCTGACAGCTTGGTATCATGTACTGTAGTTGTCACAAATGTGTACATTGCATTCTCATGATCCAACTGCTCCATGTTTTTCATTGATTTATTGTGCTTCTTTTGATATAGGCAGGGGAAGTGGGTGGAAATGGGTGGATCCAAATCTCTAAACACAAGAGATCTGCTAATGTGCTATGTTGGTCTAATAGGTGAGGTAATTTATATTTTTGCTATGCGCGTGTTTTTATGTCATAGTTACTTAAATATTAAGATGATGAATAATTTATTTTGGTTTAAGCTTCCAATGTATTAAGTTGATTAGCTTCTAAACTATCCAGTTCTTCATTTATAAAAGGCGTGCCTTAAGTTAGACTACTAGTTATTAACAACTTGTTCATGATCTGTGTTGTCTTTGCATCATTATTTGTTCTTTCCATACATGTCGCATAAGAGCCGGTATTTCTTCTTTTAATATTCTCCCATTTTTTGGCTCATGTGCAGCTACTAGGCGTCATTGTTGATCATTCTCCTGCGAACAGTATCTTGCCTTACAGTTAGCTTCACTGTTTGGTCTAGTATGCTGTATGTGCGCCTACTTCATAACAATTCAGTTATGGCCGCGGATGTTTTACTTATTCGAGCTTCATGGATGTCTCAGTTTTCTTAGATGCTATTATGTATTCAGCAAGATGTCATCACACTTTTTTTTGTATCTATGAATATTTATTTTTTCTACTTCAACTATGAAATTACAACAGTGGATGTGCCATTTTTACACTATATTCCATGAATATTTTTATCTAATCCCTATACAATTTGGGGATGAATGTTTACCCACTGCAATGTTTAAACTAAATTCCCCCGTACAAATTCTGTTCAATCCTGGACAAGTAAACAACATTAAAGTAGATATCAATTAAGAAGAATATGAGACAAACCATGACATGGATTAGAGTGACAAATGGAGTTCCACTCGAACCCCATGGTGATCAAGATCCTGTTGGGAACAAACCCCTGAAACCGAACATGGCCAAGGAAACTTCTACGATCCAAAAAATAAAGTACACTGTGGAAAAATAACTATGAAAAAGGAAACTGTGCATAGGTAGCCTGGATATGTTGACAGCATTGAGAACTAAGAAAAAGGAAACTCTGCACTAGGTGATTTTCGGCCACTTAAAATGAGCAAAACGCCCTTCGATATGAAATAGCATGCAAATGAGCTCCAAAAGGGATGCAACTTGGCATGGTGTCTTCGTTGCACCCTTTTAGGATGTGATAAAAAATTGAGAGTGTTATGGTAAAAAATTGTTGCTCCTCATGTACAAACCGAACACTCTCAAATGAAGTGTAAGTGTTTCAGATGTAAACTGCCGCCTTTCTCACTCAAGTCCACTTTTAATATCCTTTGGACTTCAAACTTTTCTATGATTAACACACAATATTCAAAGCCGCAGGACCAAATTTGAGAGTATTTTATGTTCAGTAAATATGGTTTTTAGGATTTTTTTTGGACAGAAGATATCTTTGGCGGGAATCTCCTATTGCCCGCCATAGCTAACATTTTGAAATTTTGGAATATTGGGCATGGTTACCGATATAATTAAGGTTGTGGTGGGCATATTTTTTGCCCAACACTCGTGGAAGACAAACAAGTGGTGCCCCCGAATACATATTTGTCATCGCCGTTTTTAGCCCGCGGGCAAATTTGAAAGAGTTTATGAGTGCC
>NW_021314555.1:0-991 GCF_002162155.2 Triticum dicoccoides | reverse complement strand
GAAACACATCGAGAGCAAAGTAAGACGGTGCAATAAGAAGTTTCAAGCGGATAGGCAATCGTTCATTGCCTGAAACAGAGTGTGAATGGGGTTTAGAGCAACAGGAATAAGTATTGTGTCCGATACAGAATAGATCAACAGGCGGGTGGCCCGTGAATTACATAGAAAGTCAAGCACGAGGGATAACTTTGACAACAGGGTGTACAGGAGAGTCAGGTTTCGATCCTATGGATCTGTGGGTTATGGGCCCACCATGTGGGTTAAAAGTAGGAAGGGCGGAGACGTCTTGCGTGATCATGCAAGAAAGGCATGTCAGAGGATAGCCTGTCGATTATGTTGGCAACAACGTCGATACCAGGGGCGAGGGACGAAGAGAACCATTTTCCTGCTCGTTGAACGAGGTGGACCAATAGGCAAAGTTCTCGTCCATCGGTGGTTACCGAAATGTCATCAACAAAAGTAACAGGGTCTTACTGACCGAGTTGTACACC
This sequence comes from Triticum dicoccoides, assembly GCF_002162155.2. Classification (NCBI taxonomy): domain Eukaryota; kingdom Viridiplantae; phylum Streptophyta; class Magnoliopsida; order Poales; family Poaceae; genus Triticum; species Triticum dicoccoides. Next base: position 500 of record NW_021314555.1, on the reverse strand, counting down.
AAGGTGTTTGCACAAGTAGGGGATTATTATTGTTTATATCATATAGATCATAGAAAGGGTTTAAATAAACCAATGGAAAGGAAAGGTGATTTCCAGGTTCAATCAAAACAATGGGGAGGAAAATGTGTATACACACATATTACAGGGGTATATCCTTCCCTAGGACAAGCGGGGCATGATATCCATGATAGGATATAACGTAGAAAACCCTTCAGGAAAGGGGAGAGAAATATCATGACATTACCCATACAACGGTGTTAGGATAAATGATAAATAAAATTTAGCATCGTGCTTCAAATGTTCCTGTTGAAAATCGGAGTACCATTGACATGCTTCGAGATAGCCTTGACATGGTCTTCGTGTGAAGATCAGACTTTGGAAACACGAAGGATCCATCAGGAATATCTTGTAGAATAAGTCTTACAATTTCCTCATGGATGAATGGATAACCTTGCTGAAAAGGAATCTATAATGATAGGTCCTCCAGCCGGGGGGGGGGG
>NW_021314554.1:0-2131 GCF_002162155.2 Triticum dicoccoides | reverse complement strand
ATGCTAGTGGGTTTCATCTAGTTACTGTGGCAATGACAGGTCATGCAGAGGAAATGGGTTCAACTACCGTAGCACACAGCAGTTTGAAACGCGTTGTCTTAATGCAGTAAAAGAGAGCAGGAGCGAGAACATGGGATTGTATCGATATGATCAAATGGTTGGTTGCTTGCCTGATGGTTCGATGCACTGATACGGTTCTTCGTTAGGGTAATCACGGTACTCCTCGGAGGCAGAACCTGTCGCAAGGGACATCGATACACAACCATCACCAAACAATGTGCAACAATATGATGCATGCATGAGACATGGCAATATGAGTGTGTTGGGCTAATGCAACTAAAACCAGAAGGGTTTGAACAAATTTGAATCAAGGATTCAAATTTCAAATTCAAATATGGCCTTTTAAAGTGCTTTTCCTTGTTCTGCTTGAAACATCAATTTAACTTGTTTGATCATGCATGAAAATAGCACAGATGGATAGATTGGATTTTTCTGATCATTTTTCATATATAATTTGTCCAATTTGGAGTTACAGAATAAAAGTTATGAATTTTTGAAGTTTAAATAATATTCTGGAATTTCCTGATTTAATTTAAATCCAGAAATATAATTATTGCGCCAGCATGACGTCAGCATGACGTCAGTGGTCAACTGCGGCTGGCTGAGGTCAAACCTGACGTGTGGGGCCCACACGTCAGTGACAGGGGGGTTAAACAGAGTTAAATTAATCCTAATTACTAATTAGTGGCGCTGGGGCCCACTGGTCAGTGTCAGGGGGTTAACTAACAGTGGTTAGCGCTAATGATGTCCACCTGGCCGACGGGGCCCACGCGTCAGTGACCCTGGGGGGGTCAAACCCCAGGTCGGACAAGTCAAACCCCACCGGCGACATGACGCCGGCGAGATCCGAGACGGCGGCGTGATGCGGGATCGCGCTACAGGGCATGGGCGAGGCTGTGCTTGGGCTCGTTGGAGAGCCCTTGCTCCCGCGCGTCGAACGGTGGTGGTGGCCGGGCCTGAGGTGGCCGGAGTCGACGGCGGCGAGCTCGGCTGCGGCCGCCGGAGTTCGGTCGTGCACGGAAACGGGGTTGGAGCTCGAAGGCGAGCTAAGCGAGGCGCTAGGGATGCTCTACGGAGCCTTACGAACTCGTTGGACTCGCCGGGGTGACCAAATGGTCACCGGAGCTGCGTCGACGGCGAGCTCGGCAACGGCGGAGGTTCGGCCGTGGTGGGGAGGAGGCTGCGGTGAGGGAACGAGGGGGAGAAGAGGGGTAAACGGTGGCGTAGCTCACCGCGGTTGCAGTGGGCGTCGAAGCGGGCTCGGGGACGCGCTGGAGACGGCGAATCGACGGCGACGGTGGTCGGAGTCCGAGGAGGGGAACGACGACGTGACGGCGATGCAGGGCTTCCGGAGACCCGTGGAGCGGTGGGGAGGAAGAGGAGGTCGAGGCGGAGCTCCTGAGCTAGTCGGGGGAGCGAGGGGTGGCCGGAGTCGGCTGCTATGGCGAACGGCGGCGACGGTGGTGTTCGGCCGTGTGAGAGAGAGAGCGAGGGAGAGGAGGGGAGAGCCGAGGGCGAGTGAGAGAGAGCAGGGGGGAGGCGTGGCGTCGTCCAGGGGCATCGAGGCGAGGAGGGGAGGGCAGGCAGGCAGGGAGAGAGGTGGCGTGGCGCGGTGGCGCGCGCGCGCGCCGGCCACACTCCCCTCCCTCTGTCGGGACGAAGACGACAGAGGAGGGAGGCGGGCTGGGCCGCCTGCTGGCTGGGCCGGCCAGCTGGCTGGGCTGCACAGGGAGGAGCCCAGGTAAGTTTCTCCCTTTATTTATTTTTCTGTTTTCTAATTTCTGACATTTGTTTTAATTTAAATAATATATTAAATCATTTATTTAACTTATGCCAAATTTTTCAGGGGCTAGATATATTATTCCAGAGCTCCTTTATAATTGGCATAATATTTGGACATATATTTATATATATAGAAATATATTTCCAAAGCAAATATTTATGCATTAATTCCAAATGCCCAAAATAAATGTCCATGAGCCACTAAAAATATTGGTTTGATTTTTATCTCTGTCCAATATTTTCAGAGATCAACATGAGCATTTTCTTGGACCCTTTTGGAGAAATTTTT
>NW_021314553.1:0-987 GCF_002162155.2 Triticum dicoccoides | reverse complement strand
TTCCACAAGACGTGCCACCGGGATTACCGCCTATTCGAGGGATTGAGCATCAGATTGACTTAATTCCCGGTGCTTCACTGCCAAACCGTGCACCATACCGTACCAATCCAGAGGAGACGAAGGAGATTATGCGTCAAGTACAAGAGCTTCTCGACAAAGGTTATATACGCGAATCCCTTAGTCCTTGTGCTGTTCCTATTATTCTAGTGCCGAAAAAGGATGGTACATCACGTATGTGTGTTGATTGTAGAGGCATTAATAATATTACTATTCGTTATCGTCATCCTATTCCTAGGCTCGATGATATGCTTGATGAATTGAGTGGCTCTACAACATTCTCCAAAGTTGATTTGCGTAGTGGATACCATCAAATTCGTATGAAGTTGGGGGATGAATGGAAAACATCATTTAAAACTAAGTTTGGATTATATGAGTGGTTAGTCATGCCTTTTGGGTTAACTAATGCGCCTAGTACTTTCATGAGACTAATGAACGAAGTTTTACGTGCTTTCATTGGACGATTTGTGGTAGTCTATTTTGATGATATACCGATTTATAGCAGATCTTTGGAAGAACATTTGGAACATTTACGTGCTGTTTTTATTGCTCTACGTGATGCACGTTTGTTCGGTAACCTTGGGAAGTGCACCTTTTGCACCGACCGAGTATCTTTTCTTGGCTATGTTGTTACTCCACAGGGAATTGAAGTTGACAAAGCCAAGATTGAAGCTATTGAGAGTTGGCCGCAGCCCAAAACGGTCACACAAGTGAGGAGTTTTCTTGGCCTCGCTGGATTCTATAGGCGTTTTGTGAGAGATTTCAGCACCATTGCTGCACCTCTCAACGAGCTTACAAAGAAGGATGTGCCTTTTGTTTGGGGTACCGCACAGGAAGAAGCCTTCACGGTATTGAAAGATAAGTTGACACATGCTCCTTTACTCCAACTTCCTGATTTTAATAAGACTTTTGAGCTTGAATGTGATGCTA
>NW_021314552.1:0-662 GCF_002162155.2 Triticum dicoccoides | reverse complement strand
GAGCAATTCATTAAACTTGTTATCGAGCTTTGTTTCGAACGTCTTCTCAAGGCCAGTGATCTTCTCCATGGCCTCTTCAAAATTGTTCAGCACATCTTGCACCTGTTCAGTCATCATTTGCTGAAACTTATCATGAAGCTCCTTGTTCGATAAATTCTCCCAGTCAATCTCGTCGGCTTGTGATCCTGGCATGGTTAGCAGTAATAGAAACACACAAGAATATGATCCTACAGACTACGAACAAGTGGTGGTGGTGGGTGTCACAAATCCGTCAAGCAAATCTCAAATTCTTACCAGTTCTTACCCAGCAGCAGGCGGTGATCGGCAACCGTTGTAGTCAAAAACTCTCAAAGCTTGGATAGAGCGATTACCAGGGAGAGTCAAACACACGACGTAGATGTATGTGGAGCTGGGAAGGCTTATAATATGGTAGCAAAAAGGGTCAGCAATAATCAATTCAGAGATGCATAGTTGAATAAACGCTCAACGACGGTACTGTGCTGGTCCCAGGCTAGACTGTGCTAGAGACGCGAGCCTAGAACACTAACAAAATCACGGCACGGCACGTAAACAAGGGAAAAGCACACTCTGGAAATTTATTTTTTTTCGCTCTTTTTTTTTGCGCTCTTTTTTTTTGCGCTCTTTTTTTTTGCGCTGCTTTT
>NW_021314551.1:0-1245 GCF_002162155.2 Triticum dicoccoides | reverse complement strand
AGAAACCTAAGTTGTCGTTTCTTAAAAGTTTGGGGCTGCGACGCTTATATGGAAAAGTTTCAGGTTGATAAGCTCGAACCCAAAGCGGATAAAATGCATCTTCATAGGAAACCCAAAACAGTTGGGTATACCTCCTAATTCAGATCCGAAAGCAATATGGATTGTTTCTTGAATCGGGTCCTTTCTCGAGGAAAGGTTTCTCTTGAAAGAGTTGAGTAGGAGGATGGTGGAGACTTGATGAGGTTATTGAACCGTCTCTTCAACTAGTGTGTGGCAGGGCACAGGAAGTTGTTCCTGTGGCACCTACACCAATTGAAGTGGAAGCTTATGATATTGATCATGAAACTTCGGATCAAGTCACTACCAAACCTCGTAGGACGACAAGGACACGTACTACTTCGGAGTGGTAAGGTGATCCTGTCTTGAAGGTCATGTTGCTAGACAACAATGAACTTACGAGCTATGGAGAAGTGATGGTGGGCCCGGATTCCGATAAATGGCTCGAGGCCATAAAATCCGAGAACAGATCCATGGACTTTGGTGGACTTGCCCGATGATCGGCAAGCCATTAAGATAAATGGATCTTTTAAGAAGAAGACAGGCGTGGATGGTAATGTCACCATCTATGAAGCTCGACTTGTGGCGAAGTGTTTTCCGACAAGTTCAAGGAGTTGACTACGATGAGATTTTCTCACTCGTAGCGATGCTTAAAGTCCGTCGGAATCATGTTAGCATTAGCTGCATTTATGAAATCTGGCAAATGGATGTCAAGACGAGTTTCCTTACCAGTTTTCGTGAGGAAAGGTTGTATGTAATACAATCAGAAAGTTTTTTGTCGATCCTAAGGATGCTAAAAGGTATGCTAGCTCCAGCGATCCTTCTAAGGACTGGAGTGAGCATCTCGGAGTTGGAATGTATGCTTTGATGATGATCAAAGATTTTGGATTTATACAAAGTTTATAAGAAACTTGTATTTCCAAAGAAGTGAGTGGGAGCACTATAGAATTTCTGATGAGTATATGTTGTTGACATATTGATGATCAGAGATGATGTAGAATTTCTAGAAAGCATATAGGGTTATTTGAAAGGTGTTTTTCAATAGAAAACCTGGATTAAGCTACTTGAACATTGAGCATCAAGATCTATAAGGATAGATCAAAATGCTTAATAATACTTTCAAATGAGCACATACCTTGACATGATCTTGAAGGTGTTCAAGATGGACCAGTCAAAGAAGGAGTTCTT
>NW_021314550.1:0-1147 GCF_002162155.2 Triticum dicoccoides | reverse complement strand
GGGTTGGATGAACAGTGAGTGGTGGCGTTGCCTCTGGATGAACAGGACCCCATGGTGTGTAGGGCTCGATGAACAGTAGACGGTGGAGGGGTGGCCGTGTAGGGGTGGTTGAACAAGACCCCGTGGTGTGGAGGACTGGCTGAATAGTAGACGGTGGAGGGGCGCCCGTGGAGGCGTGGTTGAACAGTAGCCGGTGGAGTAGCGCACGGTGGAGGCTGGATGAACAGGAGCCCGTGGAGGCTGGAGGAGGTCGACGGTAGCCCGTGGAGGCTAGAGGAGGTCGACGGTGGAGATGAACAGTATCCCGTGGAGTCCCGTTTTGCGGTACGCCACACCCCTCCCGATGAACAGGACCCCTGTTTCGACCGTAGCGCTCCAACACAAGTCCGTTTCGTCTGTTTTGCGGTACGCCACACCCCTCCCGATGAACAGGACCCCTGTTTCGACCTTAGGAGGTCTGTTTCCTTCGTTTTGTGGTACGCCACACCCCTCCCAATCAACAGGACCCCCGTTTCGACCGTAGGAGGTCCGTTTCCTCCGTTTTGCGGTACGCCACACCCCTCCCGATCAACAGGACCCCGTTCCGAACATAGGAGGTATGTTTCCTCCATTGTGCGGTACGCCGGACCTTGTGTCCATCGCGTGTTCCATCCAAGCCTATTGGCTCCCACGCGTTCCGTTGCCTCCCGATGAACACGACGCATTCCGTTGCCTCCCCATGAACACAACGACGATGCTGTTTCTCCGTTCCGACCCAGCCATGTACGTATGCACGATTAGGCGTTCGAGACCCTGCCCGTATGTACGTATGTGGCCGTATTTTCTTTCTCGCACCCTCGCTGTTGTACGTACGTGTACATGCTACGTGCGCGCCTCTACTACGACACGTGTGCACCTCTACATCCACCAGTATATATGTACGTACACGTTCGCGACCAGAATGACAACGCTATGTACGCTTCGACCAGGTGGGTCCCAGCTGTCAGGCACTTCCTTGCGTGCGAAGAAGTAGCTGGTGGGTCCCAGTAGTCAGGGGGGCGAATCATTTTTTTTTTGCCTGAACGCAATTCCTTGCATGTGAAGATGTAGCTGGTGGGTCCCAGCAGTCAGGGGGCGAATCGTTTTTTTTGCCCGGACGCACTTCCTT
>NW_021314549.1:0-1641 GCF_002162155.2 Triticum dicoccoides | reverse complement strand
TATTCCTAAGTCGAAATCTGTGATCAACTCGACCCAACGTCTTTGCCTGAGATTCAAATCCGGTTGGGTGAAGATGTACTTCAGACTTTGGTGATCAGTGAATATTTCGCAACGATTACCGAGGAGGTAATGTCGCCATGTCTTAAGTGCATAGACTACGGCTGCAAGCTCTAGATCATGAGTAGGATAATTCTCCTCATGTGGGTGCAATTGCCGTGAAGCGTAAGCAATTACATGTCGATCTTGCATGAGAATGCAACCTAGTCCTTGTCGCGAGGCGTCGCAGTAGATAACAAAGTCCTTGGAGAAGTCTGGCGGTACCAGTACGGGAGCAGAGGTCAGGCGTCTTTTCAGTTCCTGAAAGCTGTGCTCACATTGTGGAGTCCACTCGAACTTCTTATCTTTCTTGAGGAGTTCGGTTAGAGGTTTGGCAACTTTGGAGAAGTTCTCGACAAAGCGACGACAGTAGCTCGCTAAACCCAGAAAGCTCTGAACTTGCTTGACCGATTCAGGTGGAGTCCAATTAAGGACGGCTTGAACTCGCTCAGGGTTAACAGCAATACCTTTACCAGATATTACATGACCCAGATAGGTCACTTCTGACAACCAGAATTCACATTTAGAAAATTTGGCATAAAGGCGATGCTCTCGAAGTTTCTTCAACACTAGCCTTAGATGTTCGGCATGTTCTACCTCGTTCTTGGAGTAGATGAGTATATCATCAAGGTAAACCACGACGAATTTATCCAAATACTCCATGAAGATTGAGTTCATTAACCGAGAAAAGGTGGCTGGAGCGTTGGTTAATCCGAAGGACATGACGGTGTACTCGTATTGCCCATAACGAGTAACAAAGGCCGTTTTAGGAATGTCCCCGTTTCTGATTTTGATTTGATGGTAGCCCAACCTCAAATCCATCTTCGAGAAGACTGAGGATCCAGCGAGCTGATCGTACAGGTCGTTGATCCTGGGAAGTGGATATTTGTTCTTGATTGTGACCAAATTGACAGGTCGGTAATCTACAACCATCCGGTCCGTACCATCCTTCTTCTTGACGAATAGGACGGGGCAAGCCCACGGAGATGAGCTAGGTCGGATGAAACCCTTTTTCAAGGACTCATCGAGTTGTTTCTTAAGCTCGGCTAGTTCTAGGGATGCCATCTTATAAGGTCTTCTAGCAATCGGAACGGTTCCGGGGATGAGGTCTATTACGAACTCAACATCCCTGTCAGGTGGAACACCTGGCAATTCTTCTGGGAAGACATCCGGGAAGTCACGGACTACCGGAACGTCCTCAAGATCTGGCAAAGGGCTGGCGTTAAGAGAATATAATTGTCGCTTGGCTATTCGGGTTAGGACATTGACTATCTTCCCCGAAGGATGGGTGAGTTGAACAGTCCTAGAGAAGCAATCAATTTTGGCTTGATGAGCCGACATCCAGTCCATACCCAAAATGATATTAATATCTGAAGATTTAAGGGCTATCAAAGACGCGAGGAAAACAAGTCTGTCGACTTGGATTTCATTTCCATAACTTACCCTAGAGGTCTGCCATCTAGAACCAGGAGTAGAAATTTCCATAGTGGATGGCATGTCACAGAATGCAACGTTATGCAAACGAGCATAATTTTCGGATATAAA
>NW_021314548.1:0-1380 GCF_002162155.2 Triticum dicoccoides | reverse complement strand
GAAGTGCGTCCAGTTTTTGCCGTGACCCTCTCTACTCTTTCGCGCATGCTATGCGGGTGATATGATGATACCATGCCAAGTTTCAACATTTTCAGGATTCATTTTGTAGTGATTTTCAATTTCACGGTCATTTAGCTCTCTAAACAATTAGGTAAATGACCGAAAAACAACAAATGATGTCAGAACAGTTGGAAATTGATGACATCACTTTGAATGCTGCTTACTAAACACAAAAGAAGTCCGGAGTTCAAATAAGTTTAAAAATATTGAAGTGGCCATGTAACAGATGAGTTCTCGTCCAAAACCCTGATACTCTGAAAGAGTTTGTCCAGTTTGTACACGAAGTGCATTCAGTTTTTGTCGTGACCCTCTCTACTCTTTCGCGCATGCTATGCGGGTGATATGATGATACCATGCCAAGTTTCAACATTTTCAGGATTCATTTTGTAGTGATTTTCAATTTCACGGGCATTTAGCTCTCTAAAACAATTAGGTAAATGATCGAAAAATAACAAATGATGTCAGAACATGTTGGAAATTGATGACGTCGCTTTGAATGCTGCATACTGAACACAAAAGAAGTCCGGAGTTCAAATAAGTTTAAAAATCATTGAAGTGGCCGTGTAACAGATGAGTTCTCGTCCGAATCCCTGATACTCCGAAAGAGTATGTCCAGTTTGTACACGAAGTGCGTCCAGTTTTTGCCGTGACCCTCTCTACTCTTTCGCGCATGCTATGCGGGTGATATGATGATACCATGCCACGTTTCAACATTTTTAGGATTCATTTTGTCGTGATTTTCAATTCCATGGTCATTTAGCTCTCTAAAACAACTAGGTAAATGACTGAAAAACAACAAATAATGTCAGAACATGTTGGAAATTGATGACATCGCTTTGAATGCTGCAAACTGAACACAAAAGAAGTCCGGAGTTCAAATAAGTTTAAAAAACATTGAAGTGGCCATGTAACAGATGAGTTCTCATCCGAAACCCTGATACTCCGAAAGAGTTTGTCCAGTTTGTACATGAAGTGCGTCCTGTTTTTGCCGTGACCCTCTCTACTCTTTCGCGCATGCTATGCGGGTGATATGATGGTACCATGCCAAGTTTCAACATTTTCAGGATTCCTTTTGTAATGATTTTCAATTTCATGGTCATTTAGCTCTCTAAAACAATTAGGTAAATGACCGAAAAACAACAAATGATGTCAGAACATGTTGGAAATTGATGACATCGCTTTGAATACTGCATACTGAACACAAAAGAAGTCCGGAGTTCAAATAAGTTTAAAAAACATTGAAGTGGCCGTGTAACAGATGAGTTCTCGTCCAAAACCCTGATACTCCGAAAGAGTATGTCCAGTTTGTACACGAAGTGC
>NW_021314547.1:0-1498 GCF_002162155.2 Triticum dicoccoides | reverse complement strand
GTATGATCTCAATATGCGCTTTACACACTTACCTAAGTTGACAACTAACTCTATAATGCCATTAAGACTTGAACACTATTGTCCTGTACTATTTTGGACGTAATAATGAATCATGGTGCCATGGTGGTAGTATATTTTAGACTCGGAACATGGCATACACAAGGATCATCTATCGATTATTAATTAAGTGCTAAAGTATGTGATGGCAATATATGGAACTAGCTGGCTTGAGATTTGCTACATGGAGGGGAGTACCACTACATCAATCATATCATGCATGATGAGATTGAGCGTACGCAAACTTGTATTATCATGTGTCTACCTTTGAAATATACATAAAAAAGGAAGTAAAACTTGTAGGAAAAATTATTGGCTGGTCAAATAGTTTCATTCTTCTGGAATGTATGACCATATTAATAATGAAGTACTTGATTAGACTAAAGCTTCTACTGAACCCTCTTAGGTAAACGCCATGATGGTGTTGCATTTACCCTTATATGCTTATGTCTGGAACACATGCCCGCTCTGCTTTCGGATTGATCTTGTTAACGAATACGCTGTTCGAGGAATCATCAGAGTTCTCCCCGGGTTTAAAGTTTATACTGAAATATGTAATTTTGATTAGAAGTATAAGGGTAGGTAAAATGCCATCAAGACATGTATTGACGGTAACGCGCAAGGCGCTCTCATAGGTGTGTAATTTGTGATCTTAAGATGCTCTATGTGCTCATGGTTGTTTGTTGGTTAAATATAATTAGCCATGAGTATATGGAGAACTAGTTGTTAGCTGGTTTTTGGTAAAATCTGTTTTGCTAGCAGTTTTGTGAATAATCAGTATAGGGAAAATACTGGTCGGGATTAGGAAACTGTAAAGATGGACATGCGATTTACTTGTTTGGATGAAATTCCATATTCCTCTCTTTGTGAGTTGTGGAAGGAGGATGGCATGAAAAAAGTTTGGGGCGTGAGGAAGTTAGTTAGGATCCTGTATTGCTAAACCGCGTTTTTGGAAAAACAACAAATAGTAGTTTCTCTACAAATGTGAAATCCAGAGTTTAATTGAAAAAAGTTCTTCATATACGCGGGTAGGTGTACATTTTCTACTTAGTGCATGTCACGCACACCATGATTATCTACTGATTGTTAAGTGCTAAGTATGTGTTGGGAAGATAACCAACTAGTTGGCTTGATATCAGGCACATGCAGGGGAGTACTCCAAAGTCAACTATATATCATGATGGTATCAAGCTTACATAAACATGTATTATCATGCATGTTCGTATGATAGTTCGGTATCAGCTTTGAGATCATGAAAATGGCAAACTGGAGGGGCTAATTTATGAGTGCGTGTGCTTATAAATAGGGTCTCTAGCTAGCTAGTACTCACCTCAACACAACCACGAGAAAACACTTCCATTTTTCTAGATAGAGCTTTGAGCCGCAACATCCGCCTTCCGCTCTTGCGATGGCTTCCAGCTCCGTGCCTAAGATGGCTGCC
>NW_021314546.1:0-1085 GCF_002162155.2 Triticum dicoccoides | reverse complement strand
AAAGTACACATTAACATAATGTATATCGACCTTGCCAGCCTTCTCATCTACCAAGTATCTAGGGTAATCTTGCTCCAGTGGTTGTTCCCCTTATTACAGAAGCACTCAGTCTCGGGTTTGGGTTCAACCTCGGGTTTCTTCATTGGTGCAGCAGCTGATTTGCCGTTTCATGAAGTATCCCTTCTTTCCCTTGCCCTTCTTGAAACTAGTGGTTTCATCAACCATCAACAATTGATGCTCCTTCTTGATTTCTACTTTCACGATGTCAAACAACGCGAATACCTCAAGGATCATCATATCTATCCCTGATATGTTATAGTTCATCACGAAGCTCTAGCAGCTTGGTGGTAATGACTTCGGAGAAACTATCACTATTTCATCTGGAAGATCAACTCCCACTTGATTCAAGTGATTGTTGTACTCAGACAATCTGAGCACAAGCTCAACGATTGAGCTTTTCTCCCTTAGTTTGTAGGCTAAGAAAATTGTCGGAGGTCTCATACCTCTTGACGTGGGCACGAGCCTGAAATCCCAATTTCAGCCCTCGAAGCATCTCATATGTTTCGTGACGTTTCGAAAACGTCTTTAGTGCCTCAACTCTAAACCGTTTAACTGAACTATCACGTAGTTATCAAGACGTGTATGTCCGATGTTCGCAACATCCACAAACGACGTTTGGGGTTCAGCACACTAAGCGGTGCATTAAGGACATAAGCTATCTACTGTCTGCATAATTGCTACTTTCAACTTTCAACTATATTTTCTCTAGGAACATATCTAAAACAGTAGAACTATAGCGTGAGCTACGACATAATTTGCAAAAGGTCTTTTGACTATGTTCAGGATAATTAAGTTCATCTTATGAACTCCCACTCAGATAGACATCCCTCTGGTCATCTAAGTGATCACATGATCCGAGTCAACTAGGCCGTGTCCGATCATCACGTGAGACGGACTAGCCAACGTCGGTGAACATCTTCATGTTGATCGTATCTGCTATACGACTCATGCTCGACCTTTCGGTCTCCGTGTTCCGAGGCCATGTCTGCACATGCTAGGCTCGTCAAGTTAACCCTAAGTGTTTT
>NW_021314545.1:0-846 GCF_002162155.2 Triticum dicoccoides | reverse complement strand
TATAAGACAGTAGCATTTAAAAAGCTGTTTGATACTAATTTTTTTTATAAGACGATGCGCGGGGTGCGGGGGGTCGGCGGCGGCGGTTGAGTAGGGGAATCGAGGGTGCGGGGGGTTGGCGGCGGCAGCCGGTGGACTGGGGGGGTGCTCGGCGGCGAGGGGGGCCGGATCTGGCGAGGTGGGATAGCGATCGAGATGGAGGGGGATCGAGATCGAGTGTCCATGAAATTTAAAAATATTCATGATAGTTCAAAAAGTACCCATGAAATACAATCGAGAAATGAAGGCTACGATTTAAATACAATCGATCTTAGCTAGCTATCTGTTCACAATCTTCTTGCCCTTCTTTTTCGCAAATGGAGTTCTTCTGTGGAACGGACGTCCTTTAGGTAGGGTGGTCCCGCTTCTTCTTGTGGTGTATGCTGCTACTTCATCATCGTCGTCATGTTCGATCCTCGGGTCGCCGTACTTGTCGAAGTCTTGCTCATTGGCTACTCCATCCATTCCGATGATCTTCCTTTTGCCTCTCCTCACGACAACACGACTGGGCTTTGGCGGGTCGGTAATGAAGAAGCATTGGTCCACTTGGGAAGCCAGTACCCATGGCTCATTTTTCGCGGTGACGTTTGCGCCCGCGGTCTTGGATTTGGCTTCGGGTATAACCATGGTGGTGAAATACCGGTCTTCTTTTATGACGTTCTTGGCCCATCTGACACGGAACATCGGGACCTTCTCTCCAGCGTAGCTCAGCTCCCAGATCTCCTCGATCCTTCCGTAGTATCTGTCCTTGTCGTTACCGGTGTAGGATTCCATCGTTACCCCGGAGTTCTGATAACCATCGCTCTT
>NW_021314544.1:0-1105 GCF_002162155.2 Triticum dicoccoides | reverse complement strand
AGTGCCTTGGGTGTATCAAACATCACAACGTAACTGGGTGACTATAAAGGTGCATTACAGGTATCTCCGAAAGTAGCTGTTGGGTTGACACGGATCGAGACTGGGATTTGTCACTCCGTATGACGGAGAGGTATCTCTGGGCCCACTCGGTAATGCATCATCATAATGAGCTCAATGTGACCAAGGTGTTGGACACGGGATCATGCATTACGGTACGAGTAAAGTGACTTGCCGGTAACGAGACTGAACAAGGTATTGGGATACCGACGATCGAGTCTCGGGCAAGTAACGTACCGATTGACAAAGGGAATTGCATACAGGGTTTGATCGAATCCTCGACATAGTGGTTCATCCGATGAAAACATCGAGGAGCATGTGGGAGCCATCATGGGTATCCAGATCCCGCTGTTGGTTATTGACTGAGAGCGTCTCGGTCATGTCTGCATGTCTCCCGAACCCGTAGGGTCTACACACTTAAGGTTCGGTGACGCTAGGGTTATTAGGAAGACTAGTATGTGACTACCGAATGTTGTTCGGAGTCCCGGATGGGATCCTGTACGTCACGAGGAGATCCGGAATGGTCCGGAGGTAAAGATTTATATATGGGAAGTTGTCAAACGGACACCGGGAAGTTTCGGGGTCATACCGGTATTGTACCGGGGCCACCGGAAGGGTTCCGGGGGTCCACCGGGAGGGGCCACCCCTCCCGGGGGGCCACATGGGCTGCGTGGGGCAGGGAGCCAGCCCCTGGTGGGCTGGCCGCACCCCCCTCCCTTGGGCCCATGCGCCTAGGGTTGAAGGGGAACCCTAGAGGGGGCGCCCCCCTTGACTTGGGGGGCAAGCCACCCTCTCCCCTCCCCCCTAGGCCGCCGCACCCCCCCTAGATGGGTTCTAGGGGGCCGGCCCCCTTCTCCCTTCCCCCTATAAATAGAGGGGTGAGGGGAGGGCAGCCGCACCACCCTCCAAGGCGCAGCCCTCCCCTCCCCAACACCTCTCCTCCTCCGTTGTGCGCTTGGCGAAGCCCTGTCGGAGTACTGCCTCTCCACCATCACCACGCCGTCGTGCTGCCGGTGGAGCTGTCTTCCTCAACCTCTCCTTCCCCCTT
>NW_021314543.1:0-1321 GCF_002162155.2 Triticum dicoccoides | reverse complement strand
ACAGGTCGGTAATCTACAACCATCCGGTCCGTACCATCCTTCTTCTTGACGAATAGGACGGGGCAAGCCCACGGAGATGAACTAGGTCGGATGAAACCCTTTTTCAAGGACTCATCGAGTTGTTTCTTAAGCTCGGCTAGTTCTAGGGGTGCCATCTTATAAGGTCTTCTAGCAATCGGAACGGTTCCTGGAATGAGGTCTATTACAAACTCAACATCCCTGTCAGGTGGAACACCTGGCAATTCCTCTGGAAAGACATCCGGGAAGTCACGGACTACCGGAACGTCCTCAAGGTCTGGCAAAGGGCTGGCGTTAAGAGAATATAATTGTCGCTTGGCTATTCGGGTCAAGACATTGACTATCTTTCCCGAAGGATGGGTGAGTTGAACAGTCCTAGAGAAGCAATCGATTTGGGCATGATGAGCCGACATCCAGTCCATACCCAGAATGATATTAATATCTGAAGATTTAAGGCTATCAAAGACGCGAGGAAAACAAGTCTGTCGACTTGGATCTCATTTCCATAGCTTACCCTAGAGGTCTGCCATCTAGAACCAGGGGTAGAGATTTCCATAGTGGATGGCATGTCACAGAATGCAACGTTATGCAATCGAGCATAACTTTCGGATATAAAAGAATGAGAGGCTCCTGTATCGAAAAGAACAGATGCCGGGTGGCAGTTAACAAGAAGCGTACCGAGAACGACGTTGGGATCCTCTTGAGCTTCTTCGGCAGAGATACAGTTGACATGGCCACGTGAAGCGGTGACCGGCTTGGCGTGGAATATTTTTCCTGTCGGCTTGCCACGGCCAACAGCTTTAGCAGATTGACTGGGGTTGGTCTGGGGGCATTCACGCATATAGTGACCAGATTCCCCACACTTGAAACAAGTCACGGAACTGGTACGTGGAGGAGCATTGTTAGTTGGACCCCCATAGGGCTTGGCTGGAGCAGACTATTGAACGGGGCGAGGCGCCTGGAAGGATGGCCTCGGTGTGAACCTGGGTGGCAGGGCGGTGTTGGGTACCCACACGCGGCGCTTCTGAGGACCAGCACCGGATGAGGAACCCGTGTCACGTCCATGCTTGCGTGTTGCGTCATAGTCAGTCTGACCAGTTTCAGCACTGATGGCTTTGTTGACAAGTTTCGAAAAAGATGTGCACTCATGCAGACGGAGGTCACGGCGAAGCTCAGGACTAAGGCCCTTACGGAACCTTGCTTGCTTCTTGGCGTCAGTAGACACTTCCTCAGTTGCATATCGGGCGAGATTACCAAACTCCCTGCTATAGGCATCCACAGAAAGTCGGCCTTGGGTGAAACT
>NW_021314542.1:0-3505 GCF_002162155.2 Triticum dicoccoides | reverse complement strand
CGCGTGGGGTGTCGCGAGGGTCCACCTCACAGCTATGTTTGCATGCCCTTCGGCCTGCCGAACGTGGCTGCTGCTCACCAGCGTCTGATGAGGAGCATTCTGGAGGCTCAGGTGGCCAAGCACCGCGCGTTCCTGGAGGAAATGGAGATGGACCTTTGTAGGATCGAAAGTATGTCTAGTGGGGGGGGGGGTGATTAGACTACTTGACCAAATAAAAACTTATCCTTTTCCCAATTTTAGTTCTTGGCAGATTTTAGCAATTATGGACAAGTCAAGCAATCTTAACACAATTCAAGCAAGCATGCAAAGAGTATATGAGCAGCGGAAAGTAAAGCATGCAACTTGCAAGAATGTAAAGGGAAGGGTTTGGAGTGTGCAAACGCAATTGGAGACACGGATGTTGTTGTCGTGGTTCCGATAGGTGGTGCTATCGTACATCCACGTTGATGGAGACTTCAACCCACGAAGGGTAACAACTGCATGAGTCCACGGAGGGCTCCACCCATGAATGGTCCACAAAGAAGCAACCTTGTCTATCCCACCATGGCCGTCGCCCACGAAGGACTTGCCTCACTAGCGGTAGATCTTCACGAAGTAGGCGATTCCTTGCCCTTACAAACTCCTTGGTTCAACTCCACAATCTTGTCGGAGGCTCCCAAGTGACACCTAGCCAATCTAGGAGACACCACTCTCCAAGAAGTAACAAATGGTGTGTTGATGATGAACTCCTTGTTCTTGTGCTTCAAATGATAGTCTCCCCAACACTCAACTCTCTCTCACAGGATTTGGATTTGGTGGAAAGAAGATTTGAGTGGAAAGCAACTTGGGGAAGGCTAGAGATCAAGATTCATATGGTAGGAATGGAATATCTTGGCCTCAACACAAGTGTAGGTGGTTCTCTCTCAGAAAATGTAAGTTGGAAGTGTAGGTTTGTTCTGATGGCTCTCTCCATGAATTAAGAGGAGGTGGAGGGATATATATAGCCTCCACACAAAATCTAACCGTTACACACAACTTTCTAATCTCGGTGGGACCGAATTGAAAAACTCGGTCGGACCGATTCAGCAAATCTAGTGACCATTAGGATTTTCGGTGGGACCGACATGCAAATCGGTAGGACCGATATGGTTAGGGTTAGGGCATAACCTAATCTCGGTGAGATCGATTACACGAACTCGGTGAGATTGATTTTGGTAATAAGCTAACCAGAGAGTTGGTCAGGTAAACTCGGTGGGACCGATTCGCTCATCTCGGTGAGACCGAAGTGTTACGAAAGGGAAACAGAGAGTTTACATTGCAATCTCAGTGGGACCGATCGCTCATCTCGGTGGTACCGAAACATTACGAAGGGAAACAGAGAGATTACAATCCCATCTTGGTGAGACCGAGATCCCCATCGGTGAGACCGATTTGCCTAGGGTTTGTGGCAGTGGCTATGACATTTGAACTCGGTGGCGCCGGATGGAAAGAATCGGTGGGGCCGAGTTTGAATGTTGGTTTAGGTCATATGTGGATGTGAGAAAGTAGTTGAGGGCTTTGGAGCATATCACTAAGCATTTTGAGCAAGAACCTCAATAAGCAACACCTCATCCCTCCTTGATAGTATTGGCTTTTCCTATAGACTCAATGTGATCTTGGATCACTAAAATATAAAATGTAGAGTCTTGAGCTTTGATCTTGAGCCAATCCTTTTGTCCTTAGCATTTTGAGGGGTCCACTTTTCTCATCCATGCCATGCCATTCATTGAGCTTTCCTGAAATATTTATCTTGAAATAGCATTAGCTCAATGAGAATATTTATCTTGAAATAGCATTAGCTCACATAAACCACCTAGGGATAGTTGCACTTTCAATCTCCCCCTTTTTGGTAATTGATGACAACATATAGATCAAAGCTTCAACAAGTGATAATAAGAGTGAAAAACATTGTCTCTTTGAGAAGTATGTGAAAAGTAAGAGCTCCCCCTAAATTTGTGTATAGTTTAATATTTGCTCTGGACTGCAAATGCACAATGAGTTAGGATCATGTGTTACTCTTCCATGTCACATACATCTTGGTTAAATGCATGCACTCATCACCAAGGAAAGTGAATGATCATATAGAGATAAAACGATAATGTCATCCAACAAGCATTAAGGTAGCATCGTATATGATCAACCACATGATCAACCAAGTATCACACAAAAGCATAGAGTATCTCAAACAAGTAAATAAAGTTTAACCACCAAAACAAGAGAGAATAAAAAGCAACACTCTCTCTCAAAGCCTATGATCTATACATTTTTCTCCCCCTTTGGCAACAAGTTTCCAAAAAGTTCATAGAAAATGCATAGTTCTAAATGACTCTCAGGCTTGGTCTTCAGGTGGTGGTGTAGATATAACTCCAAGGACGAAGGCATCAGTTGAAGTTGATGGAGATGATGGAGTGGCTACAGGAGCTGGTGGTACTGAAGCTGTTGTTGGTGCAAATGAAGTTGCTCTGGTGTCTGTAACTGGCACTGCAGCAGATATCTGACTTATAGGCACTCTAGCAAATGCATCAGTGGTAGTCTTGCCGTTCCTCTCCTGCACTTCATCCTAAAGTTGCTCAAAAACCAACCGTATCTCAGTGACCTTCACATCTAAGTCATAGAACTTCTGCTCCATGATCCTCTCCAAGCTCTCCTGGTTTTGAGTCAGGGTGGCCAAGCCCTTCTCAATCCTCAGAGTGGAGGCAATCAAGTAGCCAAGCTGATCTTGCTTGCTCTTTAAGAAGATCTGAGATGCCTCTTCAGTAGTTGGCATCTTAGCAGCCTTCTCAGCCCTTGCCTTCTCCTTCTTCTCTTGTGCTTGCATAGAAGATGGCTCATTTTCATCCATTACCACTGTGTTGTCCTCAAAGTCTGGGTAGATGAGCATGTGATCCTTGTCCAAGAGATATGTGCCAATGCCCATCTTGGAGTTGATTAGCTCCTCGATCTGTGGGGCATACCCACACCTTATCTTTTGGTCAGCAGCTGTCCTCTTGATAGTTTCCACAATTAGGCTCATGACCTTGAACTTTTGAGGCACATCAAATATGTGAAGCAGGTTAATTGCATGGCCTATGATCATCTTGTGATCACCTAACTTTGGCAGTAGAGTGTGCCTGAGGATCCAGTTGATTGTTGGCAATCCTGACAGAAGGTAATGTACTGATCCAAATTTGTGTGTCTCAAGAGCAGCATCTGGGATCTCTCTGTACGTATGTGCCATGGAGTTGTGATCCTTCTTCTTCTTGGCATAGACATCCAAGTAATCCTCATTCTCCTTAGGAGCATTGATCAACTTTGCCCATTCTTCAACTGTTGATTGGTACCTAGTACCTTCAGACATCCAGACAATCCTTCCATCTGGGTAGAAGTGAGCTGTGGAGTAGAACTGCATAATAAGCTCATCATTCCACTTTGTGAGCTTCTGCCCAACAAAGTCATCTACTCCACAAGCATTGAAAATGTCATACACTCTTGGATAATGCTCTTCATT
>NW_021314541.1:0-1312 GCF_002162155.2 Triticum dicoccoides | reverse complement strand
GTTGACAATGAAAGTATACCGCTCAAAATATTTTTCATCTCTATTTCAAAATTGAGCTCTGGCACCTCTACAAATCCCTGCTTCCCTCTGCGAAGGGCTTATCTATTTATGTTTATGTTGAGTGATCACCCTCTTATTAAAAAACACCAGTTGGAGAGCACCACTGTCATTTACATGTATTATTGTTAGCTTACATTGAGTATGACTTGACTGGATCTCTTTTACCATGAATTACAATTTCCAGTCGGCCCTTGATCTTCAGGGGTGCTCTGCATTTATGTTTTGCGGTCTCACAAAGGGCTAGCGAGATACCATCTTGTTATATCATATTATGATTGTTTTGAGAAAGTGTTGTCATACGAGATTTATTATTATTGCTCGCTAGTTGATTATGCCATTGATATGAGTAAACATGAGACCTAGATGTTATTGTGAGTATGGTTAGTTCATAATCTTTGCTGAAAACTTGAATGCTCGCTTTACATATTTACAACAACAAGAGGAAACAGAGTTTGTAAAAGTTTTTCTTTATCACTTTCAGTTTGTCAACTAAATTGCTTGAGGACAAGCAAAGGTTTAAGCTTGGGGGAGTTGATACGTCTCCAATGTATCTATTTTTCCAAACACTTTTTCCCTTGTTTTGGACTCTAACTTGCATGATTTGAATGGAACTAACCCGGACTGACGCAATTTTCAGCAGAATTGCCATGGTGTTATTTTTGTGCAGAAATAAAAGTTCTTGGAATGACCTGAAAATCAATGGAGATTATTTTTGGAATATATAAAAAATACTGGCGAAAGAATCAAGGCCAGGGGGCCCACACCCTGTCCAGGAGGGTGGGGGGCGCGCCTACCCCCTGGGCACGCCCCCTGCCTCGTGGGCCCCCTAACGCTCCACCGACCTCAACCTGGACTCCATATATTCACTTTCGGGAAGAAAAAACTGAGAGAGAAGGATTCATCGCGTTTTACGATACGGAGCCGCCGCTAAGCCCTAAACACTCTCGGGAGGGCTGATCTGGAGTCCGTTCGGGGCTCTGGAGAGGGGAATCCATCGCCGTCATCATTAGCAACCTACCTCCATCACCAATTTCATGATGCTCACCGCCGTGGGTGAGTAATTCCATCGTAGGCTTGCTGGACGGTGATGGGTTGGATGAGATTTATCATGTAATCGAGTTAGTTTTGTTAGGGTTTGACTTTGCTATGCTTAATGCTTGTCGCTAGGGCCCGAGTGCCATGATTTCAGATCTGAACCTATTATGTTTTCATGAATATATGTGAGTTATCGATCCTATCTTGCAAGTCTATA
>NW_021314540.1:0-1988 GCF_002162155.2 Triticum dicoccoides | reverse complement strand
TGAGTGTTGACGACAGAGACGCAAACGCACCCGGGGATTGTAAATAATGGAAATCGCTCTGGGACGCCAAAACGGTGAGTAATAGTACGCAAAACAGACCAGAAATTGGCCAAAATTGTGAGTGTCATTGACCGACACGTAAACGCACCACGGGGTTCGTAAATCATGGAAATCACGCTTGGACCCAAAAACAGAGTAATAGTCCAAGAAACGGGCCAGAATCGGCCAAAAATGCGAGTGTTGATGACCGACACGTAAATGCACCCTGCGGTTCGTTAACCGTGGAAATCACTCCGGGGCGCCAAAACAGTGAGTAATAGTCCTTGAAACAGGCCAGAATCAGCCAAAACAGTGAGTGTTGATGACTAACACGTAAGTGCGCCTTGGGGTTCAACAACTATGGAAATCATTTCAGGCCCAGAAAACGGTGACTAAAAGTCCACAAAACGCGTTAGAATTGGCCAAAACTATGAGTGTTCATAACCGACACGTAAGCGCACCCGGGGGTTCCTTAATCGTGGAAATCATTCCGGGGCCCCAAAACAGTGAGTAATTGTCCACGAAACGGGCCAGAATTGGCCAAAACTACTAGTATTGATGACCGACATGTAAACGCCCCCCGGGGATCGTTAATCGTGGAAATCACACCGGGGCCCCAAAACAGTGAGTGTTGATGACCGACACCTAAACGCACCTTGGGGTTCCACAACTATGGAAATTGCTTCGGGAGCCCTAAAAGGTGAATAATAGCCCACAAATCGCGTCAGAATTGGCAAAAACTGTGAGTGTTGACGACAGACACGCAAACACACTCCGGGGATTGTCAATCGTGGAAATCTCTCTGGGACGCCGAAACGGTGAGTAATAGTGCACGAAACGGACGAGAATTGGCCAAAATTGTGAGTGTTTATGACCGACACTTAAACGCACCGTGGAGTTCGTCAATCATGGAAATCACTCCGGGACCCCAAAACTAAGTAATAATGCAAGAAATGGGCCAAAATCGTCCCAAAATGCGCTTGTTGATGATCGACACGTAAGCGCACCATGGGGTCAAACAACCGTGAAGATCACTTTAGGGCCCCAAAACTGTGAGTAATAGTCCATGAAATGGGCCAGAATCAGACAAAACTGCGAGTGTTGATGACCGACACATAAACGGACCTTAGGGTTCAACCACTATGGAATCGCTTCGGGACCCCTAAATGATGAGTAATAGTCCACGAATCACGTCAGAATTGGCCAAAACTGTGAGTGTTGACGACAGAGACGCAAACGCACCCGGGGATTGTAAATAATGGAAATCGCTCTGGGACGCCAAAACGGTGAGTAATAGTACGCAAAACAGACCAGAAATTGGCCAAAATTGTGAGTGTCATTGACCGACACGTAAACGCACCACGGGGTTCGTAAATCATGGAAATCACGCTTGGACCCAAAAACAGAGTAATAGTCCAAGAAACGGGCCAGAATCGGCCAAAAATGCGAGTGTTGATGACCGACACGTAAATGCACCCTGCGGTTCGTTAACCGTGGAAATCACTCCGGGGCGCCAAAACAGTGAGTAATAGTCCATGAAACAGGCCAGAATCTGCCAAAACAGTGAGTGTTGATGACTAACACGTAAGTGCGCCTTGGGGTTCAACAACTATGGAAATCACTTCAGGCCCAGAAAACGGTGACTAAAAGTCCACAAAACGCGTTAGAATTGGCCAAAACTGTGAGTGTTCATAACCGACACGTAAGCGCACCCGGGGGTTCCTTAATCGTGGAAATCATTCCGGGGCCCCAAAACAGTGAGTAATTGTCCACGAAACGGGCCAGAATTGGCCAAAACTACTAGTATTGATGACCGACATGTAAACGCACCCCGGGGATCGTTAATCGTGGAAATCACACCGGGGCCCCAAAACAGTGAGTGTTGATGACCGACACCTAAACGCACCTTGGGGTTCCACAACTATGGAAATTGCTTCGGGAGCCCTAAA
>NW_021314539.1:0-1632 GCF_002162155.2 Triticum dicoccoides | reverse complement strand
TACCTAATCACCTAAGCCTCCAGTCCAGGTTTATCGCCTATCCAGGTTCCATCCGCAGGGAGTCCGGCCGAGGTTTCCCATACGGCCCCGAACGATGTGAACAGGGTTCCCGAGATACCTAACGGGTATTCGGTACACCGTGCCACGTACCTACCGCATCACAGCCCACCCCTACGGTCAGCGCTGTCCACGGCCTCCAGTAGGCTACAAACACCAGAAACTACTTGCAACTCCTGGACGGAGAACTAGGGTGAATAAGAAGCCGAGAGGGTCCATTGGTTTCGGGCCCAATGCATGGTAGTAGCTGATTCTTAAATCACACATACAGATCTCAGTGCTTAAGGTCGGCTTCAATGAAACAACCCACCATGTACTCCTACATGGCCTCTCATCGATACCTTTACCAAATCGTGTTCACCACACCACTCTCATTACCGACGTAATCATTTCACTCTAGCCCATCACCTAGATGAACCAGACCTGACACGACTCTAAGCATAGCAAGCATAGCAAGGTAGGAACAACACATACATATGGCTCAATCAACTCCTACACATGCTAGTGGGTTTCATCTAGTTACTGTGGCAATGACAGGTCATGCAGAGGAAATGGGTTCAACTACCGTAGCACACAGCAGTTTGAAACGCGTTGTCTTAATGCAGTAAAAGAGAGCAGGAGCGAGAACATGGGATTGTATCGATATGATCAAATGGTTGGTTGCTTGCCTGATGGTTCGATGCACTGATACGGTTCTTCGTTAGGGTAATCACGGTACTCCTCGGAGGTAGAACCTGTCGCAAAGGACACCGATACACAACCATCACCAAACAATGTGCAACAATATGATGCATGCATGAAACATGGCAATATGAGTGTGTTGGGCTAATGCAACTAAGACCAGAAGGGTTTGAACAAATTTGAATCGAAGATTCAAATTTCAAACTCAAACATGGCCTTTTAAAGTGTTTTTTCCTTGTTCTGCTTAAAACATCAATTTAACTTGCTTGATCATGCATGAAAATAGCACAGATGGATAGATTGGATTTTTCTGATCATTTTTCATATATAATTTGTCCAATTTGGAGTTACAGAATAAAAGTTATGAATTTTTAAAGTTTAAATAATATTCTGGAATTTCCTGATTTAATTTAAATCCAGAAATATAAATATTGCGCCAGCATGACGTCAGCATGACGTCAGTGGTCAACTGCGACTGGCTGAGGTCAAACCTGATGTGTGGGGTCCACACGTCAGTGACAGGGGGGTTTAACAGGGTTAATTTAATTCTAATTAGGAATTAGTGGCGCTGGGGCCCACTGGTCAGTGTCACAGGGGGTAGTTAGTTTAACTAATTCGGTTAGTGCTAATTCTAATTAGCTAACAGGGCTGGGCCCACCTGTCAGGGACACAGGGGGGTTCCTGCCGTGGTCAAGGTGGGTCAAACCCACCGGCGACATGACGCCGGCGAGGCCCGAGACGGCGGCGCGATGCGGAAACGCGCTACAGGGCACGGGCGAGGCCGTGCTTGGGCTCGTTGGAGAGCCCTTGCTCTCGCGCGTCGAACGGTGGTGGTGGCCGTGCCTGAGGTGGCCGGTACCGACGACGGCGAGCTCGCGAGCGGCGGCCGGAGTT
>NW_021314538.1:0-894 GCF_002162155.2 Triticum dicoccoides | reverse complement strand
CCTCCTTTTGCCACCGCCCTTTCGCCACCGCCACCGCCACCGCCCCCCTTCTTCACTTAATTAATTTGTTTTTACTACATGTTTTCAGGACTGATATAATGGCGGACGATAGAGCTGACCCGATTATGGACAACTATGATCCGGACGGTGAAGCACATATGTTCGGCATCATAAACGGCGATATTCTATATGTGCCGACCGGAGAAGAAGAAGATGATATCTCTTCTTATCTGAACCTTGACGGTGAAGATGAAGGGCGCCGTCAGCAAGATGATGCCGAACAAACGTCGATAAACGACGATCTTCAAATGGAAGTAGCAACCACCTCCGGCGCCGAGGTATATATATATATACATTGAGCCTCTGGTGATACAAACTAACTGATTTGAATAAATATGTGTGTACTAACGCGCGCGACTCTTTCTTATTTTAGCCCTCGGCCGGATCATCGAAACAATCGAGTACGTCGTCAAAGCGTGGCGCAACCAAGACGATGAAACAAGGAGAAACATGCACCATCGAGGTTGTCGACAGTGCAACCGGCAGGCCGCTGGAGCCCCGCAAGAACGCCACCAAGTTTGTCAGCCAATGCGGAGCCATTGTTAGAGACAACGTCTCGATCACCATCCAGGAGTGGAATGAGCCAAAGAAGGCACGAATTGATGGTTTCACTTTTGTCGATAAGAGAACAAAAAAAGATTGCTTCAAGAAGCTTATGGAACATTTCGTTCTACCTCCGGAATACAACAAATTCGATGAGGAGGGTAACAAGATTGAGGAAAACAAGGAGAGGAGGAGGCTAGTCAAACAGTTCGCTCTTCATAAGATGGCCGACGCATTCCGGAAATTCAAGCAAAATCTAGTCCATGACTTTGTCAAGCAGAACAAGACTCC
>NW_021314537.1:0-1143 GCF_002162155.2 Triticum dicoccoides | reverse complement strand
CTAGCAATTACTATCAACATGAAGTAGGTAGAGTGAATCTCGGGTTCAAGAACCCAGGAACAGAATACCTATTACTAAGTAGCATCACGGGATGCTTTCGAGAATGATGGCCAGAATCATCACACTGGGAACACAAATCATGGCTAAATTACTAGATGATCCCCTAAGACACCTAGGGTCATAATAATATCTCCAACATATATGTCAAGGTAACGAAGTACCTCAACTCACTGATTAGTGTGGTTAATCTGGCCCATGGGAACATTGAAACGGGAAGAAAGGATTTGCAATTGCATCAGACTACTTAGAAACCTGGGATGACTCGGACAGCATAACGGCTGTAAATGCTCAGAAAAGATTTGAGACATTCACAAAAATGGTGGCATAACCACTCAGAAGCACAATATCAAGGTTTCGAGATCAACAATTAACATACGGAAGTAGTAGGAACTGAACTGAGACTTAAATCCAACAATCTTATAAGTCCACTGATTAATAACACGTGATCCTAATAGAAAGAAGAGATAGCCTAGTTCTTAATCCCCGTAGAAGAGAAGATGATGACTCAGATCAGAAGGCCATGAGGTATAAGGAGTAAAAAGAGCCTTACGTTCCATCCCACAATCAATTCCCTCATATAACTAAAGAATTTCTAGACTCAACTTCGACCAGTTTGGCTTGGTAATCCTACAGGCAGTCAAGCTCTGATACCAACGCTGTCAGGACCCCGACTCAATGCCACATCGATCTAGCATGTAACACCTCATATCACTTTGCGGCCTCACACACGGTATTCCCATGGGTGTCGCCTTACCTTAGCCCGGGACCGTTTGCGCCTTTTGGCACACGTATATGACAGTGTCGCTAGCATCCATATGATAAGGAGCCCGGGCTGACATGGCTAGTCGTAAACCCAAAGTGGCACAGACTTACAGGGACAGGCATCCATGACCCAGCATCGAACGTGTCGGTCATCAGCGAGTGAATCCAGGCTGTAGCACTGGGCTAGCAGGACTCCGGTGAACCGGGCTGTAGCGGGCTAACAGGACTCCAGTATTCATCGCGTGACATTTCCCCGAAGGGACAGACACAGGAACGAAGAAGGACACATGCCGGCCAGCCTAAGTGTTCCGGAGCAGTAGC
>NW_021314536.1:0-775 GCF_002162155.2 Triticum dicoccoides | reverse complement strand
GGCCCGAGTCCACTGCAAAGATGCGCGAGAAGAGAAGCTGGCGGCCCTTCGGGTGGCCAATACCAAGAAGCACGACTTCAGATCCTTTATGGAAACTTTCCTTGCAGCTGCCACTCGGATCGCCGACGGGATTGACCTTGATGAATTTGTTGCACCTTCCAGCCCTCCACAGGAGGGGTAAAAAACTTCTTCTGGCTCGACGCTTTAAATTTGCCTCGGTATGCCGAGTGAAATTGTAACCGACAAACCTTAACAGGCTTGACGCCTGAGCACTTTCGGTTCCTTTAGATGTCGATTCAAACTTGGATTTGGTGCTTGAATACGATTGCCTTCGGCTCGGAATGTCTTTTGCAGGTTCAAAGCAAGGTGCCTGTGCTGCAATCGATTTATTCTTTAGTCCACTTAGACGAGCACTGGGCTGCAGCTAAGCCCCCGAGTGAGAGGGTTGCTCTCCACTCAGTAGGATTTTTGTAACTTAGGCGAGCACAGGGCTGCAGCTAAGCCCCCGAGTGAGAGGGTTTCTCTTCACTCGGTAGGATTTTCACAACTTAGGCGAGTGCTTGGACTGCAGCTAAGCCCCCGAGTGAGAGGGTTGCTCTTCACTCGGTAGGATTTTTATAACTTAGGCGAGCACGAGGCTGCAGCTAAGCCTCCGAGTGGAAGGCTGGCTTACCACTCGGTAGGATTTTCACGACTTAGGCGAGTGCTTGGACTGCAGCTAAGCCCCCGAGTGAGAGGGTTGCTCTTCACTCGGTAGGATTTTTATAACTTAGGC
>NW_021314535.1:0-17710 GCF_002162155.2 Triticum dicoccoides | reverse complement strand
GAGGCGGAAGCTGCTGCCAGAGGAGAGGAGAGAGCTGAAAGCCTGGAGATTTGCACGCCCTGGTTTTGGTTCTCTCTCTCTTTCCTCTCCTGTAACTGTTTCACATGTGAGCCCAGTTTTCCTGCCCTTGTGTTCCCGCCCAGCCCTTTTTTCCCGCCAGAAATCTCTGTTCCCTGCTTGGCAAGTCTATGGCGTCCTCTCTGTACTAAAGCGCCAATCAGGACGCCTAAGCGGGCGCTTCAGACGCTTTAATGTCTAAGGCACGCCTTAGACACATGTCTAAAGTGAGCTGGATGCTTTTGAGCCTGGAGGGCGCTCTGAGGGACGCTTTACAAACAATGCTCACACGGCGGCAAGTTTATTAAATATTTGTTGAAGTTGTTCTATGATTAAGTACAAAATGTTGAAGTCGTCCATAACCGTGGACAGGGCTATTCGAATAGATTTAACCCTGCAGGGGCGTACCAATTTACCCTAACAAACGCCAAACGCTCTTAGGGGCTGTTTGGATTACAACCCTCACCTGCCGATCCAAAATTTTGGTCGTTGATCAGGCTTGGCGTCCCGTTGGGATGGGCACCAATTTTTTGGTGCGCCCAGCCCACCCAGGCTCCTCCAGTTCACTTTGACGCCAAATCATTGACAAATTTTGGCCCCCAGATCCTGCACCAAGTATTTGGCTCGCCAACATTGGCATGGCCGACACTGGCGAGAACCAAACAACCCCTTGATGCCCTCGAGAATAGCACACACGGGGTGTGTCGGCGGAGGGAGAGTGGCCACGACACTTCTCATATGTTGCAAACAAGTCCAAGGAGCCACCCAACTGAGTTGTGCCTGAATTGTGAGTCTAGCCGATGCTCCGAAACAGACTCAACCATTGTGAGCGGCTAGAGCAGCAAGATAAATGGTTGCCGCGCCACACTCCTATATGCAAGGTTGTCAGAATCATGATTCTATTGTACGATTCTACCACTTTACGATCCAAATGAACCCCTATGGTTCTATGATTTTGATTATTAGTATCTACGTTTCTACGATTCTGATAGTGAAGATTCTATGATTTGCGATCCTACCATCAAAGCTTCGATCCAGTTCAGAATCACGGTTCTGACAACCTTGCCTATATGTATGCAACGGCTAGCTATAACATTAACAACATCATCATCATAAACATATCTCATTCGCAACTCAACTGGACGTAACGGAAAGCCCGAACTATGTGGCCCATGGAGAGGTTAGAGGTTTAGGTCTAGGTCGCAATGGGTCCCATAAATTCCCCAACGAGAGGTTGAGTAAGCTCGGTCTTGGATCAAGATAAAACTCGGGTCCTAGTGTCGGCTCAAGTGGAACAAAACACCGATTGCATAAAACATGGCCTCCCACCTTTGCCTTCATTACATAGTAACATAAGTATATCCATAGCACAACATAAATGTATCAGAGCCAGGTTCAACTACCCATAGCAGCATCAAGTAGATATTGTTAGGAAATATGCAACTTGTATTTCCAGGTGGACCTAGGCCGATATATATACATGTAGAGGTGGTAAATATGCATGAAACCCCTCATACCTTAGGGAAAATAAATCAGGCTATAAATGGAAAATAATATAACTCTTAACACCACCCCTCAAACTCATGGTGGATCCACAACACTTAGTTTGGAGAGATAAAATCCATGCTCGGCTCTAGTTTGGGCCTTCGTAAAGAAATCCGCCAACTGTAACTTGGAAGGCACATACTGAAGAGCAATAACCTGATCCTGCACATGAGGGCGCACAAAAGAAGCATCAACACCAATATGCTTGGCGAGCTCATGTTTCATAGGATCGCGCGCAATACTTCGAGCACGTGTATTATCAGACAAGAGTGTAGTAGGTGTAATAACAGACACACCAAACTCCTGTAGTAATCACCATAACTAAGTCATCTCTGCCGTTAAAAGAGCCATAGCTCGCAACTCAGCCTCTGCACTCGAGCAGGAAACTGCAATTTGTTGCTCCGTCTTCTAGGCAAATGAGAGAACCAGCAAGAAAAACACTGTAAGCAAAAAGTGAACGGCGATCTGAGCATGGCTAGCCCATGTAGCATTCGAATAGTCTTGAAGCTGTAACAAACTGGAGAGCGGAAAGAAAAGACGGCGAGAGAGCGCGTCACGAAGATATTGAAGAACACGAAGAAAGTGACTATAGTGAGCCGAAGTGGGAGCAAAAACAAACTGACTCAAAATATGAACAATATATGAGATACGCAGACGAGTGACAACTAGATTGACTAGACTCCCAACAAGATGACAATACAACGCCAGATCAGACAAGGGGTCACCATCAGTAGCACGGTGAGGTGAATATTGAGCTCCATGGGAGTCTCAATGGTGTGCTTATCAGTAAGAGCAACATGGACAAGATCATGGATATACTTCTCATGGGAAATAAAAAAGCCATCAGAGGTAGTAGAAACCTCACTCCCAAGAAAACAGTGAAGAGGGCCAAGATCAGACATAATAGACTACTCACTAAGACATGCGTTCACAAAGGCAATGTACTTAGGGTCGTCGCTAGTGATGATCATGTCATCAACATATAGGAGAAGAGTCCAACCATGAGAAGAAAGGTGGACAAACAACTCAGGATCATGAGTGCTTGTCGAAAAACCAGCAACAATCACCACAGAGGCGAAACGCTCAAACCAAGCACGAGGGGCTTGCTTAAGGCCATAGAGAGAGCGACGGAGATGACGTACCATACCATCAGGAACAAAATACCCATGTGGTGGCTGCATGTAAACCTCCTCACGCAACTCACCATTAAGGAAGGCATTCTTGACATCGAGCTGAGACAGACCAATGGCTAATAGAGGCCACGCCAAGAAGTGTGCGAACAATGGTCATATGGGGCATAGGAGCAGAAGTCATCATAATCACGACCATGCTCCTGTTGAAAGACATGAGCTACAAGACGAGCTTTGTAGCGCTCAAGAGAACCATCCGTGTGAGTTATAGACCCAGCTACAAGTGACGAGACGAGCACATGGAGGAATAGAAACAAGTTCCTACGTGTCGGTGAGCTCAAGAGCAACAATCTCCTCTGCTATGGTAAGCTGCCATTTGGAATGAACATCACGATAAGAAGTTGCAGCGCCAGCGCTAGAAAAACCATAGCGGTCAAGGGGTGAGTACGTAAGGCATAAGTAGGCTGTCACAAGGAAGATGACACATTAGTAGACGCATCCACAACACGTGAACGACGTGTATAATACTGAGGAAAAGATGGAAGAATACGAGGAATCATCGGGATAGGCTCAGGTGATGGAGACGGAGAAACCACTGGCAATGAAGGTGCAGATCCCGTGACAAGTGAGGTGAGGAAACCATAGGAGATGACGGTGTCGTATCTACAACAGTCGAATTAGCAGAAGAGTGGGATGGCTGGACAAGGACTCAACATTAGTGATAGAAGTGTCGGGGAAAAGTGAGGAAAGAGGTATCCTTCACAGAAAAGGTCGAGAAAGATGGACCCGGGTAGTAAGGACGAGACTGGATACACGCTAAGGGTCCTAGAGCTACCAACATTGCAGAAAATAGGGGGCTTCATTATAGGAGCTCACCATGAACACAACGGTGTGCTTGGATCGGTCAAAGGACGTGCGAAAAATAGGGGCCTCTGTAGGTGGAGGAGGAGAGCGGCAACGTCGAGCGAGGGTAGAGGGTGGCTAGGCTAGGTCGGGGGCAGCTATATAGGCCAAGGCGACGCTGTTCAGCCCGTGAAATTGACATTGCCGTCAATGTGATCGTGGGATCGTGCTGCCATAGAGGTAGGGAATAACCAGTGCGAAGGGGTATTTGGGCCGTGGGCTGTGTGACTTAAAAGAATTCCTTTTTCTTTTTCTTTTACAAAAAATGGAATATCTTCTGTTTAAAAATGTTTTGGAGGTTCAAATTAGATCCAATCTTTATGCAATTTTTTGTGAACCTTCTCTGGAATATATATCAAGGCCTCACAAAAAGATTCATAATTTTTGGAATCATGTTTATATTTTCTGGAATGTTAATCCATTTAAAATCAATTTTGGGTTTGAACTAAATGTAGGTGATAGGTTAGGGATAAAATCATGAAACAAATTGGGTAGCCTCTAAGCTAAAAAGCACGGACACGGGGACAGAAAGACGGGGATACGCATACTGGGACGTGGGATACGGCATTTTTTAGAAACAGCCATTCGGGGATACGGCGGGGTATATAAATATATAGAAAAAAATACCGGCATGTAATAAAGATTTAATGATAATTTTTAGATCAGAGATTTTCTACTGGATATATGTTTTTTGTAAAGGAATTACTGGATATATGTTGCCTCATTTCTATTGAGAAAAGACTTTGGGGCAGCCTATGTCCATACGAACCCTCCACTCAGGCCATGTAGCTCTCCACTCAGATCCCATATAAGGTCCAGTTCCTGAAACCCTAGACTAGTCAGCTCCTCTAGCCGTTCTCTTCTCGTTTCCTCCACCGCCTGAGAGCTGCAGAGAGCAGAAGAAAAGACTGCGCCGCCGTTTATATCTTCTTCCTCTCTGCTGGCTGCAGTCCCCATCTTTCTCCCCGCCTGGTCCTTCTTCCTTGTCCTCGAACACCTTGCCATCTTCCTCTCTGCTTGATGGATGTTCTTCGTCGGGGGAAGAGCTGGGCTTGGGGGAAACGGCGTCGGCGAGCCGGCGACCAGAGAAGCGAGTCCAGGCAGCTGCAGCCTCGAGTCCCCACCGTGTCCACACCGTATCTGCCGTATCCCGATTTCTTTCCCCTTTTTTTAATTCGGAAAAGATGGGATACTGCGGGATACGTGTATCCTGGCGTATCCGCGCGTGTCCCCGTATACCCCCGTACTAGGACGGCAATTCGGCTGTTTCTGCTGTATCCATGCTTTGTAGCCTCTAAGTATTGTAGAAAGGCCATGTGCAAAGTTTGAAAGGCTATCATGCAAAACACCAAAAAGGGAAATGGTTTTGTAATTCCCTAATAAAATAAAATGATAAAAGTAATTATGGTTTGGGTTTGGTTTAATGTATTGAGGGTTTTAGCTACCTCATTTCAAGTTTAAGCATGACGACATGATGATGCCAAAATAAATAAATTAACAAGCAAAATTTAATGAGGGTATTACTCTCGGCTGTTACACACATGACGCATCTAGTCCGTTTGTTACTATTGGGAAAAATCAAGACCACATATCTGTGAAAAAGTCTTTGGAAAAATCCAAACAATATACATGTCAGTACAAGGTTTGCCCGTCAACGGTGAGGGAGGGGCGATGATGGCGGCGCGTCTTCGGCTCGCTCCAGTGCTTGTAGTCGTCGCTAGGTGGTCTACGGGCATAGATGTAATTTTTATTATTTCTTGTGTTCTTTGTACTGCCATGATGTTTGATGAATGGATCGGAAGTTTTTTCCGGAAAAACAAAGAATGGAAAGAAAAACATACGAATATATCGCATTAGTGCACTGCAATCACACTTGCAGTTGAATTTTCCGGGGTGCTTTTACTTCATACCTAGTTTACACTATTTCCTGTCAGAAAACTAACATGCCATCTATACATGCAAGACATTTTAAAATTTAACTGTCTCATTGTAAGTTGTTTTCTTATTCTTTTACCATCAGGTCACTCATTGTAGAAGCCGAGAAAGCTGCAAATGCTCTTGAGCCTGTTGCAGCGAAAATTCCATTTGCTCAAGCATCACTTATAGAAGCTAGAAAGCTTGTTACAGAGGCAAGAATGTCACTCGAAGGTGTTGATGATAATGATGGGCCAGCAGAAAGTTCTTCTGATGATACCTCGGATGACTCAGGTGTCTCGGAACTGCACAAGTTGGAGAACCAAAATGACCTTATTAAACAAGAGAACAAATCTGTAAATGGAATGAAGCTACCTCCAAGGACTGTTAATGGCATGGATTTCTATTTTGATGTGTCTGCACTAGGTGAAAAGGAACAACTCAGTATGTTTCAGAGGATAGAGAACTCCATGGAAAGAGCTTATTTGCTTCCTTCAGCTTTTTCAACAGCTCAAGATGTGAACGGAAATCTTGGAACAAATGATCTATGTATCAGTGAGCAAGTGGTCAATAACGACCAGATCGACCGGATTGCAGCAGATACAACAGAATTTATTTCAGCAGAGCCACTAGAGAATGTGTCCTCACCTGCTAATAAGTCTAAGATGAGATGGGTACGTGGAAGACTAGTTGAAGGAGAAGAATAAACTAGGTCTAAGGAGTCAAATCCTCGGGAGACTCATCATCCGAAAATGCTTAGATTTGCTTCCATTCTGCCAGGATCTGCAATTTGCAACAGGGAAATGCAATACTTGGAAGCAGATGCTCGTTGTTATCTAACTGGTGTGGACGGGATTGAGTGGGATTCATTTATTGTTGGTATGTTCCTCCCTGGAAGAAATTGACGAGCATTCCAGGGAACGGCCTTCTGATGAGCATTGTAATTAGTAGTTGGGACTTTAGAAATTGCCCTCGGGTGTAGTCAGTTTTAGGAGAAAACTGACTATAAATCATGATTAAGATGATATATTTATGGAATGCAATTCCCCTCTGGCCGTGTTTGTTAGGCCCCTCACACTTTGAGCCAAAGTTCGACCATACAGCGTAACAAAATATTTGTTATATGTAACAAAACTATATAAATGAAAACTTCTTTCCAATACGAATCCAACAGTATAAATTTTATGACATTCTCTCCGCCCATAATGTAAGATGTTAGTTACAATTAATAATATATGAGTACATTGGTTGTGATAACATCTTATATCGTAGGAAAGAGTAAGTATTATACTTCCTCCGTTTCAAAATAAGTGACTCAGACTTTGTACTCTGAGTCACTTATTTTGGGACGGAGGGAGTACTTTGCAAATCAAATCTATGGTTAAGGTTAAAGTTTGACCTAAAGTACAAGGGGGTGTAATAAACCCCTTATAGGGACCCAAAGTACAATTGTTATGTTGATAACTTTAGCATTGGTAGTCTGATAATGATAGCCCAGTATCCTGATAACTTTAGTAGTCAAGTGATAACTTTAACATGAGCAGCCTCATAATTATATGATTAGCAGTCTGGTAAGTGGTAATAAATCCATAACAGTCATGACCGAAAGTACAATTGTTATGTTGATAACTTTAGCATTGGTAGTCTGATAATGATAGCTTAGTGTCCTGATAACTTTAGTAGTCAAGTTGTAACTTTAACATGAGCAGCCCCGTAAACCCTCCGTCCCATAATGTATGACGTTTTTTCACATTAGTGTAGTGTAAAAAACGTCTTACATTATGGGACGGAGGGAGTATTTGATTAGCACTACATAACAGTCATGTTGGTAACTATAACACGTGCAGCCCGGTAACTTACATAATAGTCATGTTGGTAACTATAACACATTGCATAACTGCTACAATTGGTAACTGTAGTATGAATACCCTGGTAGCTATGTCATTAGTATGGTAATTATATCACTAGTAGTCTAGTAACTATTTCCTCTGTTTCTTTATGTAAGATGTATTATTTTGGGCACGGTGATCAAGGCACACAATTATAGAGATATGATGACAAAATTACCCTTGGATAATTTGTTTCTTATTGGCAAGTAAATCCGTTAGACTGGGAAAGAAAGAGATATAGTGATGCGGAGCATCCTACGGTCATCCCTATGGACCTACCTTCGTCTCCCACGACATCACGTGGACCAATGACTAGAGCTCGAGTAAGGGCTATCGAAGCTACGGCGGATGAGCTGAAGACATTGATTCCTGACACAGACAAGGGCGCAATGTCAGTGGACATCCTGTGCTGGGCCATGAATCAGGCAGACTCTGGCGACACTTGGTAGAGGGCAAGATTGGCCAAGTAAAGGGAGTACAAGGCGCCTCAAGACCAGCGTGCCGCAACGTACTGGACTAGGACGTTGGTGTCGCCAGAAGAGGACTACGATGCGGTGCAGATGGTGGCCAGGGCGCCAGCGGCAGGCGACCGTGCAAGACCCATCGTTCTTGACGAAGACGATGAGGACGAGACTGCGGGTGTTGGTGTGATGGAAGAAAAGAATATGGCTACCCCCTGGCCCCTCGACGCAACTCCAAGGTCTTCGCGGCTAGTTTGTACCCCAATCCCCACCCTTGATGTAATAAAGAATGACCGTATGAACCCTAGAAGCCGTCGGTGCAGAATCGATGGATTCGAGTGTTCATCGACAGTGTTGCCCATAATCCAATCCCACACCCCCGATGTGTTCAATCCCCTCCCTAACTCTTCAATCCTGTGCACAAATCAAATCTACCCCAAGTCGAAAGCAGTAAATCCAGAGACAGGGCAAGGACTTACCGCCATGGCTGATGCGCTCCGGTGGAGTTCTACAGTCGATCCAGTGGTCGCCACCATCTTGGATCGTTCTGTAGTTGCTCCGGTTGTCGCCGTCGTCTTGGATCGTCCTGCAGTTGCTCCGGTGGTCGCCGGCGCCGTTGTGAGTGGGGAAGAGGGGAGAGAGCGGTGAGGAAGGGGGGGGGGGGGAGGGTAATTTATGACGCGGCTTCGGGAAACAACGTGATGCCTCGAGACCGCATCCACGCATGCAACCGCCTACGCCCACGTGCCTAAGGTAGCACCGCTCGGGCCTGGTTCCACAAAAACGGCCGATTTGAGCATTCCCCGGGATGCAGCCCAGAGGTGCTTTTAGTTTTGTGGGACCAACTTTTAGATGTGACCCGATCAACCAAACAGGCTGAAAACTGCCCGCGCGGGCTTGGCTAGGCCTAATGCAGGTAACCAAACGCATCCTTACTTGTGGATGAGTTCGGTGATGGCCTTGTCGTTGCACCGTCTTGATGTAGAGGTACTTGACTTATTGTTCTTCTTAGTGGAGTCGCCATGGCCACCATCATTTTTATTGCTTGTGTGGTACTCTCTCCTAGAGTGATAGTGATGAAGCTTTTGAGGCTTCGCCGCAAGTTCATCCATGTTTGCCCCACTCTCCCTATACATGATGGCACTAGCGCAAATAGTAAGTGGCTAAGGAAAGAACAATAGCATGTTATGTTCTCCACTCCTTGGATGAAAAGGATCGAAGATCGTCCAATGTGTACCAATAGAGCAAAATGCTGTTGATAAGTGTTCTCGGACGCACACCTACAAACTCACAACAAGGCTATATGTGGAGCTCGGTAAGGTTAGTGCACCAAATTCAAGCAATAAGTGGATCAATATATTGAAATGATTGGGCAAGATCCAAATGAACTCAAAGCAAGTTGATCTCAAGATGTGGAAGGAAAACAATAGGAACACACATGCAAAGATAATGGGCTTGTGCAATTGAAGGAATGAGCATACAAGATAAGACTAAGCTCGTGTTGCACAAACACAATGAGAGACACTAGCTTGATTGTATGCAGAGGCCAACAGATTCGTCACTTGGCACCACTCTACCGATTCACAAACTTGACGTTTTCCTATATGATGAATACTTGCACATCAATAGCTACAAGATGAGCCCATGAACACTCAAATCGGAGTCTGGATCTAAGAGTTATGGCCAAAACGGTGAAACAACCGCAACAGATTTCCAGTGGGTTGGACAGTCCGGGTTGGAAGCCAGACAGTCGGGCTTGAAGGTGAAAACCTTTAGTTTTTAAGGTACGAGGTAGCCAGACAGTCCGGGGGAAGGCTGGATGTCCGGGTAGAAGGCCAGACAGTCCAGGGATCGCAATTCAGGGCTGTGAAACTTGATTTTTGGTGGAAAAACTTGATTTATTGCTCGAGATTGATGGGGAAAAAGAAAAGAATTGGGTAATGGTAATGCAAAGGAAGGTAGATCAACTAATATAGCAACTAGCTAGAGATTCATGGATCAAAACTAACCAATTCTCACGAAATCAAACAAATCACAAGAAATTGGGTATGACTAAATTTTGTGGAAATTTTTGAAATATGGAGGGGAGGGGGTTCCAATTCGTGGCAACCTTGCTCGTGATACCAAATGATATGGGACCAAGTCCTAATTGTGCCCAATCTTCATGAATTGGAGGTGGATTTGAGGAAGAACGCGAAGAACACAGAGGAAACATAGGGAAAACTAATTAAAGATACACATAGATAGATCCTTGATCCAAATCATCCAAAGAGAGAGATGGAACAAGATAAAGTTGTTCCCCAAGTCCTAGGACAAGGAGGGCTTGAATTCCATGGAGGAATTTTCTCCACAAGTGGAGGTCTTGGTACTCCTATGGAGTCATCCCCTCAAGAGGTCTTCATCTCCATGAGAGGAGCCATCTCCATGAAGGGGTAATCCCACAAGGGGAGGTACATGACTTAAGTTCTACTGTCTTTTGTTCTTAGCTAACCCTAAATCTAAGGTGGAGAAAGGCTATATATAGTTCTAGGCACGAAGGGCAAGTGAGGAGGGGATACATGGCCAATGGGCCAGATCTGCGCGCAGGCACGGGTCGAACAGTCCGGCAGATGCCTGGACAGTTCGGGGACTGAGTTTCTCGGGGCGTCGGGCTGGTGTAGTCGTCGAACGGCTGGCGCATTCTAGGGGCCAGACAGTCTGGCTTGGATGCCAGACAAAATGCCGGACAAAAGGTCAGAGGACCCTTTCATCCGGCTTAACGTTTTGGGGACTGATGCCAGGAGGCATCAAGCCGGACTTTCGGGATGATGTCCAGACAGTTCGGCATCTGATCTTCAGCAGCTCTTCTCCTTCTTCTCTACTTGTCGTTGCTTCCAAGCTTCCCTTGCGGATGGTGTAGGCATACTCTCGTGCTTGCACTCCTCCTCGACATGTGTGAAGTTCCACTCTGGCTTGGATGCCGGACAGTCCGGCTGATGGCCAGACAAAACGGCGGACAGAAAGTTAGAGACCCTTCATCCGGCTTAACGTTTTGGGTACTGATGCCTGGAGGCATCAAGTCGGACTTCTGAGATGATGTCCAGACAGTTCGACAGCCATAGTTCAAAAAAGCGCTAGGCGTTAATTGTGCGTTTTGCCACCGCCTTGCGCTAAAGCGCATGCTTATGCGCAGTTATGCACAGATTAAGCGTAGTTATGCGCAATGCGTTTTGCCAGCGCCTAGAGCCTAGGCGCGCTTAAGCGCTTGCTTAGGCGTGCCTTTTTTAACTATGCCGGCAGCTGATCTTCAGCAGCTCTTCTCCTTCTTCTCAATTCGTTGCTGCTTCCAAGCTTCCCTTGTGGATGGTGTAGGCGTACTCTCGTGCTTGCACTCCTTGACATGTGTGAAGTTCCTCTCAAACCTATGTATGCATGAGGGAGGAGGGTCAAGCAGTATACCGTCCTTGAAGGGGTCAAGTAAACACAATGCCCCGCAAAAAAAAAGTGAACACAAGAAAAAGAGAAGATTCACCTTTATATGTATGATGTGGGAGATATGCGTGTCTTTGATGATGGGGCATACGACATGGTGATATCCGGAGGCACCCTCTGCACCAAGGAGGTTTATGTGTCGCAACCACTTGGTTTCTTTGTCACTTGAGAAGAAGGAAAGGTGTTGCGACTATGAGGGGGCACTATGTACTATGCCAAGCCCTGCACGCATGTAAGGCATGCCTCATGCCTCACTGAAGTGGCTTGGCTTCGAGCAGAGCGCCCATGAGCACGACGCACGAACGCGTCCATGGCAGGGTGTTCTTGCTCATTGGCATAAATGTCTACCATCTGGTGATCACCAGATCAGACACCCGATTAGATCATGATGAGATCACCGATTCAAGGAAGAAATGAAGACGGAATTTCTTATAGGTGATCTTGAGCTCATCTCCTTCTACCTGGGATTGAGTTACACCGAAGGCAAAGATGGGGCACTTTGAATCAGTGGAAGTCGTCAGGCGCATCCTTGACATAGCTGGGCTGAGGAACTGCGATCCCTTGTCCACACCCATGGAGGAGTGACTCAAATTGAGTTGTGAGAGCACCGCAGAGGAGATTGATGCCACAACATACCGGCAGAACATGGGAAGTCTGCAGTACCTCGTCCACACACAGCCTGATCTCACCTTCTTGTTGGGTTGCATGAGCAGACTCATGGAGCGCTCCATGGTGGAACACATGAGCGCCGTGAAGCAGCTGCTACGCTACAGCCGGCGTGATTGACTATGGTCTCTCCTATCCATGTAGTTCAAAGGACGCAAAACTGGTTGGCTTCTCGGACAACAATCAGATCGGCGACATCGACATGAGGAAGAGCATGTCCGAAGCTCTATTATTCCTCGGTGCAGTGAGTTTTGCTGCGTCTTCCTGTGCAGTAGAGTACGTTGCTGCAACAACAGCGGCAAGCCAAACCATCTAGCTGGCACGGTTGCTTGGTGATATGAAGGGGAAGAGGGACACCATGTCCGTGCTGGCACTCAGCAAGAACCCAGTTTTCCATGAGCAGATCAAGCATACCAACATTCGGTATCTTTTCATCCACGAATGCTTGGAGAATGGGAGCAACTCTGCTGATTTCATTGGCACCAAGGACCCGCTCGCAGACATCCTAAGAGCATCTCTAGGAGATCCGCTATAATCTGGTACTGCAAAATCGGATCGTTTTAGAGTTCCCCCTATATCATGGGAATGTGAAGGTCCCGACAGAACAGATCCGGTGTATATTTCATACTGCAAATTTTAGAACGAGTTCGCGGTACAAAGTTCATCACACATCCGGAGTCATGCATAGCTAATACAAACTTCATACTACAAATTAAACCCAGCGGGGGCCCGCTCAATCGTCGATGTCGAGGTAGAACTTCTCCGCCGACTTGTGGCACGTGTGGGCATACGCCTTATCCTCCTTTGCGGCGATGAGCCTGTTGGCGGCGCCTTCTTCTCTGGCCGCCATCGCGCGCTCTGTGGCGAGGAGCTTCGCATCTGC
Source organism: Triticum dicoccoides (assembly GCF_002162155.2). Taxonomy (NCBI): domain Eukaryota; kingdom Viridiplantae; phylum Streptophyta; class Magnoliopsida; order Poales; family Poaceae; genus Triticum; species Triticum dicoccoides. The sequence goes on along the minus strand of NW_021314535.1, from coordinate 4,791 downwards.
CTCCCGGCACCTCAGGGTGTGCGGGAAAAGGCGTTGTGGAGGTCTTTGAAGCGGGCCCACGCGTTTTCTCCGCCGCCGTGGGAAAGGCGGCTGGGGTCGCGCGCCTGCTTGGACCGCCATGGCTTGCCGGCAGGCCAGCTGGAGCTTCCGGCCTCCGTGTTGCGTCGAGCGAGCTTGCGCGGCGGTGACTCGCCACGGCTACCATGCCCGTGAGCAGCATCGGCCATGGATCATCGGTCGAAGGCGAGAAATGAAAGGAGATGGGCGGCAGCATCGGCCATGGATCATCGGTCGAAGGCGAGAAATGGAAGGAGATGGGCGGCTAATTGCTCGCCGTAGTACTCTCGCTAGCGGTGGACTGCGGCGGAGCTTATCTGATACGCTAACCCTAAAAAGTCCCCGACCCCATACATATTCCCCATACATATTCTGATGGGCGATTTGCGGGCCGCCTGTAAATTTTACAGGCCGCGGACTTTTAGGAGGCCTGTTTGGGCGAGAAAAAGCGAAAAACTGTAAAACGGTGGTATTTTACGAGTTGGCAAGGATATAGCGGATCTGCTAGAGTTGCTCTAACAAAGGCATTAGGGCAAGTTTGTTTCCATGAGCTCAACACAAGGATTCAAATGGTCAAGATCAGTGCCAAGTAGACACATAAGGATTAGGGGGTGTAGATTTCACAGCAGTAATACGAGCTACAACTTCAGAAATAAAACTATCCTGTGTTCAACACCAACTCTTCTCTGCCTCTCTACCTCAAGTCTGTTCTAAAACCCCTCATAACAGTGGGGAATATCACATGCTATACAAAGGACTAGTGTCACACCTGCTACTACATAGATGTGGACTGATAAGGGAGAAGGGTAGTACCGGCTGAGCCCAGTGAGTCCATGGGCCGGCTGTGGCCCATTGTAACCAGTGGTAGGGTGTGTGTGGGTACTTAGCCAAACCTCTCCAGTGTAATGCGTATCGAATGAAAGAACAAGTCAATTCGGTCTCTCCCCTTCTCCTACCTACCTCTGCTCCACCCCAAATTCCCCTCTCGTGCGACTGATTCTCCCCTATCGGTCGTCACAATTGGTAATCAGAGCCAACAATCCCCCCCTCCCCCAAATTTTTGCGCCGCGGCATCCTCAACTCCCTTGACCGATCTGTAACATCCATCGCTGTCGGTGGGAGTTCACTCCGGTGAGATCCCACGGAATCCACATCGGGGTTCGATTTGTTCGGGGCGGGTACCACGGCGCCGTCCAAGCCTTCCGTCCAGACCCGACGACTCCTCACTGCCAAGGGGGAACAAACAACGAATCTCACCGCCATGATGGAGAAGCTCTTGTCCAGATTCGATGAAGAGCAAGCTCTGGCGACCAAACAAGCAGAGGCACAGGCCATGTTCAACACGCACGTCTCACGTCTCCACCGAGCTGCAGAGCCCGTCGAAGCAGATCGGGCTCACGCAGGCCGACGTGGATGACATGCGCAAGGTGACTTCTCTGACGGCTTCTTCCGCTACAACATCGGCGTCGCAGGTGGACAACCTCTCCGCGGCAGGTCCCTGCACGCCGGCGCCCACCAACGGCCTCCAGCAACCCGCACCTTCCCTAGAGCAGCGCGCCGCACCTCATCCAAGTGCTTTGCCGATTCCACAGGCCATCATGGGCCACGGCCCCATTGTGCGAAATGAAGGCCCACCCCTGCTTGCTCTCCCCGAACAGCCGGCTGCGGTGGAGCGGCTTCAGCATCCACTACAGCGCCACGAGCACGCTCCCCAGCCACGAGAGAAGTACGCCACCAAGCCGCCGAAGCACAACTTCCCCCGCTTCGACGGTGAACTACCGCGGGTTTGGCTGGACCGCTGCCTTGCGTACTTCGAGATGTATCAGGTGCCACTGCACAATTGGGTGGCGGCGGCGGCTCTCTACGTCGACGGACACGTCGCGCTTTGGCTTCGGGCCTTCCGTCAGACACATGTGGATATCACCTGGGAACAATTTCATCGAGCCGTTGTGCAAGAACTTGGCCCAGAGGAATTTGAGTCCACCATTCACAATCTCCTGCAGCTTCGTCAGACCGGCATGGTGGCCGAGTACCGGCAACAATTTGAGTTTCATATGTACAATCTGCTGGCTCTGGATCCCTCTTTGAGCACCAAATTTTTTGCACTCAGTTTCTATTAGGCCTGAAGGATGAGTTGCGCGCAGAAGTACGTTTGCAGGCACCCAACAGCATCACACGGGCAACAGTTTTTGCTCGCATTTATGAAGAGGAGCTGGACATTCAGCGTCCTCGTCTTCGATCAGCTTCGGCGGGACGACCACCGCCCCTGTCAGGAGCGTTTCCATCGATGGCTCGTCCGCCTCTAGCACCAGTACTACCGCAAGTGCCTGCTCCTGGCCAACGCGCGGCTCCGACACCCAAGCCAGCTGCGGATGACTTTGGGCGCGAGTGACAGCTGCGGGATTACCGGCGCCAGAATGGCCTCTGCTTCAGATATGGAGACAAGTACTCGCGCGATAATCAGTGCAAACGATCGGCGCAGCTGCTAACAATTGAAGTGGGCGATCATGGAGAAGTATTATCTGACGAAGCTGTCCGCGCTTTGCAGCTGTTGGACGAACCTGTCCGCGCTTTGCAGCTGTTGGACGAACCAGAGGGGTCGGCCGACGCAGCCTGCTGCTTGCTCTCAGCTCATGCCGTGGAGGGAACGGAATCTGCTGAAACTATCCGTTTGCGAGCAACAGTCGGGAACCAAACCTTGCTCCTCCTTGTTGATTCTGGAAGCACTCACAGCTTCATCAACTCCTCATTTGCAGCAAGGATAGGCGCGCCAACCACCAGCATTGCTCCCATAGCAGTGCGTGTCGCCAATGGGCAGAAGTTAAGTTGCACTGTCATGGTGCAGCAACTACAGTGGAGTGTTCAGGATCATCAGTTCACAACGGATATGCAGGTGTTAAACCTTGGGGTCTATGACGCCTTGCTGGGCGTTGACTGGTTGGCTAAGAACAGTCCAATGAAGTGTGATTGGCAGCAAAAGACCATCGAGTTCAACCAGGAGGGCAAGGCGGTGCACTTAACAGGAGTACGGTCTGACGAGCAAGCAACACTCACCGCTCTGGATGCAGCTGCACATTGGGAAATGCATGAGGCCAATGAAATTTGGGGCGCGGCACTACTGGAAATGCAGTTGACACCAACCAATACAGATTCAGAGGCACCAGTTCCACCAACAATTAAGCCAACAATTAAGCGTCTGCTCACGGAGTTTAGTGACATTTTTGAGGAACCAACTGAACTTCCCCCGCATCGGCAATATGATCATGCTATCACGTTGGAACCAGGTGCTGCCCCGGCGAACTGTCGGCCATATTGGTACTCACCGCTGCAAAAAGATGAAATAGAGTGGCAAGTCAGTGAAATGTTAAAAACTGGAGTAATTACTCACAGTATGAGACCATTTGCAGCTCCGGTTTTGCTGGTCAAGAAGAAAGATGGGACGTTGCGTTTTGTGTGGATTACAGACGTCTCAATCAAGTCACCAAGAACAAGTTTCCTCTTCCTATAATTGATGAGCTGCTGGATGAATTGGCTGGGGCTGCGTTCTTCTCCAAGATCGATTTGCGCTCCGGTTATCACCAGATTAGAATGAGGGAAGGCGATGAGGAAAAGACGGCACTCAAAACACATCATGGCCATTTTCAATTCCGTGTCATGCCGTTCGGAGTCACAAATGGACCGCCCACCTTCCAGTGTGTGATGAATTCGGTCTTCCCCGGTCCGAACCGCAAGTACGTGTGTCACCTTCTTGGATGATATTATGGTCTTCAGTCACTTCCAGAGCATGAAGAACATCTGCGCACGGTCTTCTCGATTCTGCGCCAGAACCAATTATACACGAAGCAATCCAACTGCTCGTTCGCGCAGCCCTGCGTCGAGTATCTCGAACACGTCATCTCCAGCGAGGGCTTGGCGACAGATGCCACCAAGACGAGTGCCATGCGAGCTTGGCTGACTCCAACGAATGCCTCCGAGCTGCGCGGATTTCTTGGTCTTACTGGCTACTACCGAAAATTTGTACCACGGTATGGAATTCTGGCTAAGCCTCTTACTCAGCTTCTCACCAAAAAGGGCTTCCCCTGGTCAGACCAGGCTTAGTCAGCATTCGAACTGCTCAAAGTGGCAATGGTGAACACGCCGGTTTTGGCTCTGCCGGATTTCAGTCGCCCTTTTTCCATCGAGACGGACACCTGTGACACCGGTGTGGGCGCTGTCCTGGTACAGGACGGACACCTGGTTGCATACCTTAGCAAGGCTTTGGGAGTAAAGAATCAATGGCTATCGATTTACGAGAAGGAATTCCTCATGGTGATGATGGCGGTGGACAAGTGGCGTGCTTATCTTCAGAGAGCTCCGTTCGTAATTGTCATTGACCACAAGTGTTTGTGTCACCTCGGTGACCAACAGCTCGAGACGGAGCTCCAACACAAAGCTATGTCGAAGATGGTGGGACTGCAATTTTCTTTCAAGTACCGGCGTGGAACCGACAATGGCGCAGCAGACGCCTTGTCCCGCGTCGGGCATTTGCTCCCTGTCAGTGTGCCAACCACAGTGGCTACAGGAGGTTGCTAATTCATATGAAACTGATGCCGACAGCCAAGATTTGTTGCAACAGCTCGCTCTGTGCAGTCCAGATGAGCAAGGCTATGAGTTACGACAAGGAGTGATTCGCTTCCATGACAGACTTTGGATCGGTGCTAACACAACACTACAGACCAAGCTGATCAGTGCTTT
>NW_021314534.1:0-1990 GCF_002162155.2 Triticum dicoccoides | reverse complement strand
GATACTGCGAAGCCAGTCATCAGCGTCGAGAGGCTCGACGGAGTGGTGGAACGTGGGTGGATGTAATTTGATAAAATCACTGAGTGACACCACGTTAGTCCTCTGATGGTGTGCTGTGTTCTGTTCAATACGCTCCAACAAACGGTTGGTCTCCCGCTTGTTTCTCTCAGCTTCCATCATAACCTCGGCTAGTGAAGGAGGATGAGGCAGATTTTCATTCCTGCCTTCACTGCCTTCGGCCTGCTCTTGAGAAGCAGGGTTAGCGCGCGTGTTGACCATCCTAGGTAAACAAGACAATGATTTAGTCAGAATGATAAAATTCCGACATAGGATAAAAATGTAAGGAATAACTCGAAATGCAAGATGATCATCCGTATGACATGGTAGATACAGAAACTGCTTCTTTATTCCATCGTCATACACACCATACAGGGTTTAGTACAAGACCAAACAAAGTACTATTACGGTGAAAGAGGATTACATCTCATCAGAGGCATTCCAAGCTCCTATACATTATTTTTCTACACCTCCGGAAAGAGTACAAACTAGGTCATATCCCACGAGTCACGCGGGACGATAGACGACACAGCTAGTGCGAACTAGTGATACTACCACTAACTCAGACCGATCCGTAGTAGTCCTCGTAGAAGTCACCTCCATAGCCTGGAAGCTCAACATGATCATCCGGAAACAGACGATCTCGCGGAGCTTGTGGACCATAGGGGCTAGGATGAGGCCTTGGACCAACAGACGGTGGCCTGCGGGGACCGCGAGGTGGGGTGATGCCTCCTACATCACGCCAAACCATCACGTCTGGCAGAGCAGATCTCACAGGATAGAGATCGCGCATATCTAAACATCCAGCTTGCACCGCCGGTGCGAACCGAGTCAAAGTAGCCCAGTGGTCAGCACGGGTATTGAAGAGCTCTAACCTTAAGGCCCGATTTTCACGGTCCTTATCCTCGAGCATCTCAGCAGTGGTGCGAGTCCGTGAATCCTCCTGGGTGGGGTCAGCATAGATAGCCTGGAGATACCCTTGTGCTCCCGGAAGTGATCCTGGCATATACCGGAAATCAGAGTCCCGAAATAAACCAGATCTGCCCTTGTGCTCCCGGAAGTGATCCTCGCATAATGGTCATCATAGAGTAGGCGGCATCCTGCACAGCCATCTCAATAGTAACCCCGAGTCCATAGGAGCAGTGAAGAGGCTCGGTGGATCCAGGATAAGATGGAAATATCCTGACAGTGCAGAGATACTGGCTTTGATTAAAGTCCCGGAATTGCTCTTCGACCGTGTACTCAGGATACCAGCGGTATCCAGCCTCAGTCATTACCCTGACCAACTTGGCAGTATGGCCGGGTACATCTAGGCATCGAGTCAGGCGAACCACTTGATTGAGGTCGCGAGTGGCCATCTGAAAGCACAATCATAATGCAAAGGCATTAGAATTTCTAGCAAAATTTCGGCAGCATAACAGCTGTAAATGCTCAAGAAGGATTTGAGACATTTGACAAAGGATTTCGTACACACTCAACATCATCATATCAAAGTTCTGAATCCATCCTAGCAACATAATGTGGTAGTAGAACTGAACTAGGCTTGTATCCATCAAACTTATAAGGTACTACTGATTAGTAACACGTGATCCTGATAGAGAGAATAGATCCTAATTCCTTAACCCCCGGTGGAAGAATGGACTGACTCAGATCAGAATGTCATAAGATAAAGGAGTAAAAAGAGCCTTACGTTCCAACCCACAAACAATTCCCCTACATATAACTAAAGAATTTCTAGACTCAACATCGACCAGTTTGGCTTGGAGAACCTACAGGCAGTCCGGCTCTGATGCCAACGCTGTCAGGACCCCGACTCGATGTCACATCGATCTAGCCGGTAACACCTCATATCACTTTGCGGCCTCACGCACGGTATCCCCACGGGTGTCGCCTTACCTTTGCCCGGGGCCGTTTGCGCCTTTTGGCTCACGTA
>NW_021314533.1:0-2169 GCF_002162155.2 Triticum dicoccoides | reverse complement strand
TAAGAGAGGCTACTAAAGGTAGACAACTAGATAGTCAGATCCCACACATACCAAGCATTTCAATCATACACACAATATGCTCGATATGTGCAAATACAACGAAGCATCACAACATGACTCTATGACACAAGTACTTTATTTAAGGCTCAGTGAGCCATACATAACATACACAAGGGTACGGGTCTCATGACCCCACATACAAGTCATACAGTCATACAAACCAGCAGCGGAAGTAACTTGTCTGAGTACAGACAACTAGTAAAATAAAAGAGGCTTGGAAAGCCTAGCTATACTACGTGGTCCTTCACAAGCTCAGGGTCACCACCTGGGTCTTTAGCCTACTCGTTGATGTCAACGTCTACATAGAACCCATCAGAAGGGGTTGCAGCGTTTTCTGTAAAAATGTAGATTATAGCAACATGAGTACAAAGGTACTTAGCAAGACTTACATCAGATCCTACATACATGCATAGTATCAAGGGTTGGTGGAGTTATTGCAGCAAGCCAGCTTTGACTCTTGGCTAGGCTATCCTACGATACTCCAACTTGAAATGGTTTTGCGCACACGAGTCCACTACTCACCACTTCAATACACTACCGAGGATCCACCTCCGTCTTCCTACGGAAGAGCCATCCTCGGCACTCACACTTATCTTGAGGCTTTTAACAGTTTCCATTTACTTGTCTATGAACTGTATAGGCAACCAAGTTGTCCTTTACCGCGGACGCGGCTATTCGAATAGATTATGATAACCCTGCAGGGGTGTACTTCTTCATACATGTTTCCACCACTTAGCGTCTGCACACGACATGTGCTCGGCAGACTTCAAGCGAAAGCCGACGTGGGTGTAGACCACGACCTACCTAAACACTTAAGCCTCTAGTCCAGGTTTATCGCCTATTCAGGTTCCATCCGCAGGGAGTCCGACCGAGGTTTCCCATACGGCCCCGAACGATGTGAACAGGGTTCCCGAGATACCTAACGGGTATTCGGTACACCCGGCCACGTACCTACCGCATCACAGCCCACCCCTACGGTCAGCGCTGTCCACGGCCTCCAGTAGGCTACAAACACCAGAAATTACTTGCAACTCCTGGACAGAGAGCTAGGGTGAATAAGAAGTCGAGCGGGGTCATATTTCAGGGCCCAATGCATGGTAGTAGCTGTATCTTAAATCACGCATACAGATCTCAGTGCTTAGGGTCGGCTTCAATGAAACAACCCACCATGTACTCCTACATGGCCTCTCATCGATACCTTTACCAAATCGTGTTCACCACACCACTCTCATTACCGACATGATCATTTCACTCCAGCCCATCACCCAGATGAACCAGACCTGACACGACTCTAAGCATAGCAGGCATAGCAAGGTAGGAACAACACATACATATGGCTCAATCAACTCCTACACATGCTAGTGAGTTTCATCTAGTTACTGTGGCAATGACAGGTCATGCAGAGGAAATGGGTTCAACTACCGTAGCACACAGCAGTTTGAATCGCGTTGTCTTAATGCAGTAAAAGAGAGCAGGAGCGAGAACATGGGATTGTATCGATATGATCAAATGGTTGGTTGCTTGCCTGATGGTTCGATGCACTGATACGGTTCTTCGCTAGGGTAATCACGGTATTCCTCGGAGACAGAACCTGCCGCAGAGAGCACCGATACGCAAACATTACCAAACAGTATGCAACAATATGATGCATGCATGAGACATGGCAAAATGAGTGTATTGGCTAATGCAACTAAAACCAGAAGGGTTTGAACAAATTTGAATCAAGGATTCAAATTTCAAATTCAAATATGGCCTTTTAAAGTGCTTTTCCTTGTTCTGCTTGAAACATCAATTTAACTTGTTTGATCATGCATGAAAATACTACAGATGGATAGATTGGATTTTTCTGATCATTTTTCATATATAATTTGTCCAATTTGGAGTTACAGAATAAAAGTTATGAATTTTTGAAGTTTAATTAATATTCTGGAATTTCCTGATTTAAATTAAATCCAGAAAAGCAATTACTGCGTCAGCCTGACGTCAGTGTGACGTCAGCAGGTCAACGGAACTGGTCCAGGTCAAACCTGACAGTGGGTCCCGCATGTCAGGGTGATTATTTTAATTAAAACTTAATTAAAACTAATCCTGTTTAATTAACAGGGCTGG
>NW_021314532.1:0-1480 GCF_002162155.2 Triticum dicoccoides | reverse complement strand
AAGTGATCCTGGCATATACCGGAAATCAGAGTCCCGAAATAGTCCAGATCTGACTCGCATGATGGTCATCATAGAGTAGGCGGCATCCTGCACAGCCATCTCAATAGTAACCCCGAGTCCATAGGAGCAGTGAAGGGGCTCGGTGGATCCAGGATAAGATGGAAATATCCTGACAGTGCAGAGATACTGGCTTTGATTAAAGTCTCGGAATTGCTCTTCGACCGTGTACTCAGGATACCAGCGGTATCCAACCTCAGTCATTACCCTGACCAACTTGGCAGTATGGCCGGGTACATCTAGGCATCGAGTCAGGCGAACCACTTGATTGAGGTCGCGAGTGGCCATCTGAAAGCACAATCATAATGCAAAGGCATTAGAATTTTTAGCAAAATTTCGGCAGCATAACAGCTGTAAATGCTCAAGAAGGATTTTGAGACATTTGACAAAGGATTTCATACACACTCAACATCATCATATCAAAGTTCTGAGACCATCCTAGCAACATAATATGGTAGAAGAACTGAACTAGGCTTGTATCCATCAAACCTATAAGGTACTACTGATTAGTAACACGTGATCATGATAGAGAGAACAGATCCTAATTCCTTAACCCCCGGTGGAAGAATGGACTGACTCAGATCAGAATGTCATAAGATAAAGGAGTAAAAAGGGCCTTACGTTCCAACCCACAAACAATTCCCCTACATATAACTAAAGAATTTCTAGACTCAACATCGACCAGTTTGGCTTGGAGAACCTACAGGCAGTCCGGCTCTGATGCCAACGCTGTCAGGACCCCGACTCGATGTCACATCGATCTAGCCGGTAACACCTCATATCACTTTGCGGCCTCACGCACGGTATCCCCACGGGTGTCGCCTTACCTTTGCCCGGGACCGTTTGCGCCTTTTGGCTCACGTATATGATAGTGTCGCTAGCATCCATATGATAAGGAGCCCGGGTTGACATGACTAGTCGTAAACCCAAAGTGGCACAGACTTACAGGGACAGGCATCCATGACCCAGCTTCGAACGTGTCGGCCATCAGCAAGTGGGTCCGGGCTGTAGCACTTGGCTAGCAGGACTCCGGTAAACCGGGCTGTAGCGGGCTAACAGGACTCCGGTACTCAAAGCGTGACATTTCCCCGAAGGGACAGACACAGGAACGAAGAAGGACACATGCCGGCCAGCCTAAGTGTTCCGGAGCAGTAGCAAGCTACCATGGCTCAGCGGTAACACTAGGAGACATTTCCCGGTAAGAGAGGCTACTAAAGATAAACAACTAGATAGTCAGATCCCACACATACCAAGCATTTCAATCATACACACAATATGCTCGATATGTGCAAATACAACGAAGCATCACAACATGACTCTACGACACAAGTACTTTATTTAAGGCTCAGAGAGCCATACATAACATACACAAGGTATGGTCACACGACCCAACATTCAAGTCATACAGTCATACAAACCAGCA
>NW_021314531.1:0-1362 GCF_002162155.2 Triticum dicoccoides | reverse complement strand
AACGAATAGTAATATTATTAATGCCTCTACAATCAACACACATACGTGATGTACCATCCTTTTTCGGCACTAGAATAATAGGAACAGCACAAGGACTAAGGGATTCGCGTATATAACCTTTGTCGAGAAGCTCTTGTACTTGACGCATAATCTCCTTCGTCTCCTCTGGATTGGTACGGTATGGTGCACGGTTTGGCAGTGAAGCACCGGGAATTAAGTCAATCTGATGCTCAATCCCTCGAATAGGCGGTAATCCCGGTGGCACGTCTTGTGGAAAAACGTCAGCGAACTCCTGCAAAATGTTAGTGACAGCAGGAGGCAAAGAGGAAGGCACGTCCTCGAATGAAAATAATGCCTCTTTGCACACAAAAGCATAGCAAATAGATTTGCTAAAATCTAGCTCATCAATATCAGATTTGGTGGCAAATAAACATGCACTTTTCAATGTAATTTCAGAAGCAACACTAGATGGTTTATTATTAGGCTTCATTTGTTGCTCAAATTCTTTTGCCACAATCTGATTTTCACTCTTATTCTTCTCCTGTTGTGCTTTATTAGCTCTATTAATATCATCTTTCAAAATGGAATCAGGAGTCATAGGAAGCAAAGTAATATTTTTATCCTTATGAACAAGAGTATTGTGATTGTTTCTACCATGGTGTACAGAATTTTTATCAAATTGCCATGGTCTACCAAGTAATAAGGAACATGCTTGCATAGGTACCACATCACAATCAACATAATCAGCATATGCAGAGATACTAAAATGCACACGAACAGTACGTGTTACCTTAACCTTGCCGCTGTTGTTGAACCATTGGATGTAGTAAGGATGTGGATGTGGTCTTGTGGTGAGAGAAAGCTTCTCCACCATCTCCATTGATGAGGACATGACTACCTTGGATATGACAAAAAATATTGCATATATGCATATTTATCAGGTGATTTCTAGTGCAAACTATTCAATAATCTATTTATGTTATCCAGAACAAAAATACTTCACACACTTTTGTGTTTTGTCTAATTGCAGGTGTATGGGACATTTGTACAATCCACATATGAAGATAAGGAAGAAAGAGATGTTTATTTGCTGTCCAAAAAGTTCTCTCACGTCACTTTTGGCCCAAGAGAAGATAGAGTCCAAGTCTCTCACGTTCTGGATTCAGATTCGGACTGCACAGACATACCTGACTCAAAACGCACACAAGTTTTTCATACGGACTCCGAATTGGGTGATTCTTTTTTTGTTGGAAACTAGATTTCGTGCACTTTCCAACCCAATTGGAATCACCTTCAAATTCGTCCGGAGCGTTGAGTTGTGGACGAAACAATCTGATGCTGCAGCAGAATCCGAGTCAAACT
>NW_021314530.1:0-1652 GCF_002162155.2 Triticum dicoccoides | reverse complement strand
GTGGGTTTTGGGCCAAATTTGGGGGGTGTTGGGCTGCAACACACACGAGGCCTTTTCGGTCCCTCGGTTAACCGTTGGAGTATCGAACGAAGTCCAAATGATATGAAACTTGACAGGCGGTCTACCGGTAGTAAACCAAGGCCGCTTGGCAAGTCTCGGTCCAATCCGGAAATGTTTAAACCCCACACACGAAAGAAGACTAGAATTGGCCACCGGAGGAGAACGAAGTGCCGGAATGCAAAACGGACAACGGGGAAAATGCTCGAATGCATGAGATGACCATGTATGCAAATGCAATGCACGTGATGGCATGATAAGAGATGCACGAAAAAGAAAAACAACACACGGAGACAAAGACCCGAACCCGAGAAATAAATATAACTTAGCGCCGGAGACGGCAAGAGTTGGATACAAATATGGAAAGTATATCTGGGGCGTTACAACACTCGACCACTACGAAAAGATCTCGACCCGAGATCTAGGACTGAAAGAACTCCGGGTACTCAGAACGGAGGTTAACCTCGCGTTCCCAGGTAGCTTCACGGTCGGAATGGTGAGACCACTTGACTTTGAGGAATTTGATTGACTTGTTGCGAGTCTTGCGTTCAGTCTCTTCAAGAATAGCAACTGGGTGCTCACGATAAGAGAGATCTTCTTGGAGCTCAATGTCCTCGAAGCTGACGGTGCGGTCAGGAGTCTTGAAGCACTTTCGAAGCTGAGAGACGTGGAACACATCATGAACATTTGCAAAGTTTGAAGGAAGCTCGAGTTGATAGGCGAGGTCGCCTCTCTTGCTGACAATCTTGAAAGGTCCCACGTATCAAGGGGCAAGCTTCCCTTTGATACCGAAGCGACGAGTACCTTTCATGGGAGAGACGCGGAGGTAAACATGATCTCCGATCTCGAAAGCCAGATGACGGTGCTTACTATCATAGTAGCTCTTCTGGCGGGACTGGGCTGCTTTGAGGTTATCACGAATGACTTTGCACATATCTTCTGCTTCTGTGATTAGGTCATTACCCAGCAGCTGACGTTCACCGGTTTCAGACCAGTTGAGAGGGGTACGGCACTTCCTGCCATATAGAATTTCAAAGGGGGCCTTGCCCGAACTTGCTTGAAAGCTGTTGTTGTATGAGAATTCAGCATAAGGAAGACAATCCTCCCACTTCATGCCGAAAGAAATCACACAAGCCCTAAGCATATCTTCAAGAATTTGGTTGACACGCTCGACTTGACCGCTTGTTTGAGGATGGAAAGCTGTGCTGAAGCGGATGTTGGTGCCCATGGCCTTCTGAAAAGAATCCCAAAACTTGGAGGTAAAGATGCTGCCACGGTCTGAAGATATCACTTGAGGAATACCGTGCAGAGAGACAATGCGAGAGGTATAGAGTTCCGCCAATTGAGCTGCAGTGATCGACTCTTTGATAGGCAGAAAATGAGCCACTTTGGTGAGCTTGTCGATGACAACAAATATAGCATCATTGCCACGCTTGGACTTTGGAAACCCAGTCACGAAGTCCATTTCAATGTGGTCAAACTTCCATTCTGGAATGGCAAGAGGTTGGAGGAGACCAGCTGGCCTTTGGTGTTCTGCCTTCACTCTTCTGCAGACATCACATTCATTCACGAATTGAGCGATCTCGCGCTTCATT
>NW_021314529.1:0-1269 GCF_002162155.2 Triticum dicoccoides | reverse complement strand
AGTCCCACTTTTAACATTGCAGATTTGAAGCCTTATTTGGGTGAGGAAGATGAACTTCCGTCGAGGACGACTTCATTTCAAGAAGGGGAGGATGATGAGGACATCAATACAATTGTTACACCCACAACCCTTGCTGCTATACATACTGGACCAATTACTAGAGCTCGTGCATGCCAACTAAATTACCAAGTACTTTCGTTTCTTGGTAATGATTCTAATGTTCATGAGAATATGATGCTGCCTAAATTGGATACATTTGTTTTGCTTACAAATGAAGGGCCTAGCTTGGAGAAGGATGAACATTGGAGCAAGAACAAGCATGGAGATGATGGCATGCGCAAGGGGAACAAGAACGGAGTTACAAGTGATGATTTCAGGACTTTGAAGCCACCATAATGGGTGCATGAAGCCTTGGACGAAATATACAAGATGCCACTTCATAAATTTCGTCCCGAGGCAATTTTAGGTGCTGCGTCACCTTATTATTGGGCCAGGCCCATGTAATTTCGAAATACATAAGTATAGGCTATTTTTAGAGTCCGTATGTGTGGGGAAACAAGAGATAGGGTTGATTTCGGACCCCTCCTGATGAGGACATCAATACAATTGTTACACCCACAGCCCCTGCTGCTATATATACTGGACCAATTACTAGAGCTCGTGCACGCCAACTAAATTACCAGGTACTTTCGTTTCTTGGTAATGATTCTAATGTTCATGAGAATATGATGCTGCCTAAATTGGATACATTTGTTTTGCTTACAAATGAAGGGTCTAGCTTGGAGAAGGATGAACATTGGAGCAAGAACAAGCATGGAGATGATGGCATGCGCAAGGGGAACAAGAACGGAGTTACAAGTGATGATTTCAGGACTTTGAAGCCACCATAATGGGTGCATGAAGCCTTGGACGAAATATACAAGATGCCACTTCATAAATTTCGCCCCGAGGCTATTTTAGGTGTTGCGTCACCTTATTATTGGGCCAGGCCCATGTAATTTCGAAATACATAAGTATAGGCTATTTTTAGAGTCCGTATGTGTGGGGAAACAAGAGATAGGGTTGATTTCGGACCCCTCCACCAAGGGCCACGAAATTCCCCCCCTCTTCCTCCATATATCCAGCCCTTAGGGCATCGTTTAGACTTTGGGTTTTGTTTAGATTAAAAATTCGCCATAGCTGCAACTTCGCGTACTTCGTTTGTGTTCAACGACCAGACAAAGGCGTCACAGAACCCCACCTTGATCAATAAAGCTCTCATCTTATATT
>NW_021314528.1:0-1296 GCF_002162155.2 Triticum dicoccoides | reverse complement strand
TTTTCAAATTCTGTTCACCATTCAATTTTTTTGGGGGAATTCAAAAGTGTTCAACATGTTTAAACAGATACGGGCTATCAAACAAAGTGTCAGCTCAGCATGTCTCAACACCGCTACTAGACAACAACAAATGCATGTTCAACATGTATAAGGAGAGAACAACCATGCTAGGTTGAGAATGCTAACAAACACACCCTTAAGCACCATTCTACCCCAGAGGGCAGCATCTTCTTACCTCCTCAGCACCCCAGTCTCTTTTCAATAACAGGCTTACTCACATTCATATACAAGAACAAACTGGAAATATTCCTGCTGAGACAAAGCTTCTATAAAGCAACAAATGATAGCATAGTTTAGAACAGAACAGGAAAACATATTATTACAGCATAGTTTACAAATATTTCCGTTGTGTAAATCGTCGCCATTCACCAGTATTCACTAGCCCTCCGTCACTTTACGTATTACAGTTTGAGTATAACACGCCGTCCAAGTGCGTGGCAAAATACGAATGCGACAGTGGCCCAAAATGCCAAGACGAACGAAACGGCACTGACCACGTAAAGTATCGGGTCAGAATCAACAGCCACACTTCCTGCAACACCATTTGGTGCCATGGGGCCTGAACTTGAAGTGCATGATCTAAGGTTGTTGTTCCCTTTGTAACTGTTCATATCGAATGTGCTAAACTGACCGCTGGCTGGTAGACACCCTGATAAATTGTTGTATGCCACAGAAAACACTGCTAGGGATGACAGCCGAGTTAACTGCCATGGCACTGATCCACTCAGCCTGTTTTCTGATAGGTCTAAGCTCTCAATCTCGCTCAAGTTTGCGAAGGTTGCAGGGATAGAGCCAGTAAAGAAATTGTTCGACAAGTTGAGAGACTTGATGCGGCTCAAATTCCCCATCTCCATCGGAATCTCGCCCGATAGCATGTTTGCAGACAAGTCAATGCCAGACATCGACATGAAGAAGTTGTGTCCGTATGTGTATGGGTTCCCTTTAGTGGTGAAGGTGAAGCCTTGCAGGTCATAATGACTATTATATGAGAAGTCCATATCATCGAACATACCAAACCCCCCTCCAAAGAAGTAACCGGAGGTTCTGGGCCAATAAAATGTATAAGCTTCAAGTTCATGGTCTTCAAATGGGATGCCACCAATACACCATGGTACAGAACCCGAGAGTCTGTTATGAGAGATGTCAATTATGCTCAAGTATTGGAGACGACACAGATTTGATGAGATCTGTCCCTCAAACTTATTTCTTCCTAACAACAGTAGATCGATTCCAGAA
>NW_021314527.1:0-1152 GCF_002162155.2 Triticum dicoccoides | reverse complement strand
CGCGTCTCCGAGCCCGCTTCGACGCCCACTGCAACCGCGGTGAGCCCCCGAGTCGTTTCCCCCTTCTTCCCTGGTCTCTTTCGACCTCTAGGCCTTAGCCCCACCTTGGCCGAGAGCTCCACGCCGCCGGCGATGTCGCCGTCGTGGCCACGGTCACCGTAGCACCCAACCGAGCACACTATCGTGCTCCACACTTCACTAGGAACACGCAGCACGCACCAACGCCTCACCAAACACCCTGCAACGCCGATTCCGGCCGCACCCGAACTCCGGCGGCCGCAGCCGAGCTCGCCGCCGTCGACTCCGGCCACCCCAGGCCCAGCCACGGCCACCGTTCGACGCGCGGGAGCAAGAGCTCTCCAACGAGCCCAAGAACGGCCTCGCCCGTGCCCTGTAGCGCGATCCCCCATCGCGCCGCCGTCTCGGGCCTCGCCGGCGTCGTGTCGCCGGTGGGTTTGACCCACTTTGACCACGGCAGGAACCCCCTGAGTCCCTGACAGATGGGCCCAGCCCTGTAGCTAATTAGGATTAGCGCTAACCACTGTTAGTTAACCCCCTGACACTGACCAGTGGGCCCCAGCGCCACTAATCCCTAATTAGGATTAATTTAACCCTGTTAAACCCCCCTGTCACTGACGTGTGGACCCCACACGTCAGGTTTGACCCCAGACAGCCGCAGTTGACCACTGACGTCATGCTGACGTCATGCTGGCACAATAATTATATTTCTGGATTTAAATTAAATCAGGAAATTCCAGAATATTATTTAAACTTCAAAAATTCATAACTTTTATTCTGTAACTCCAAATTGGACAAATTATATATGAAAAATGATCAGAAAAATCCAATCTATCCATCTGTACTATTTTCATGCATGATCAAACAAGTTAAATTGATGTTTTAAGCAGAACAAGGAAAAGCACTTTAAAAGGCCATGTTTGAGTTTGAAATTTGAATCTTTGATTCAAATTTGCTCAAATCCTTCTGGTTTTAGTTGCATTAGCCCAACACACTCATATTGCCATGTTTCATGCATGCATCATATTGTTGCACATTGTTTGGTGATGTTGTGTATCGATGTCCTTTGCGACAGGTTCTGCCTCCGAGGAGTACCGTGATTACCCTAACGAAGAACCGTATCCGTGCATCGAA
>NW_021314526.1:0-1174 GCF_002162155.2 Triticum dicoccoides | reverse complement strand
CAATACGGTTATTCATTTAAGGAGAATAATGGTTACTCTATTTTTGAATAATACCTTCAATGGTCTTGCACCTAAAGGAATGGTTTATTGAATCTCAGTCGTAGTGATACACATTTTCATGCCAAAAGATATAAGATAGTAATGATAGTACCACTTACTTGTGGCACTGCCATGTAAGTCATAATGGTATAAAACGCATGAAGAAGCTCCATGTTGATGGATCTTTGGACTCACTCGTTTTTGAAAAGTTTGAGACATGCGAACCATGTCTATTGGTGTATATGCATGAAGAAACTCCATGCAAATGGATCGTTCGGACTCACTTGATTTTGAATCACTTGAGATATGCAAATCATACCACATGGGCAAGATGACTGAAAAGCCTCATTTTCAGTAAGATGGAACAAGATAGCAACTTGTTGGAAGTAACACATTTTGGTGTGTGCAGTCGAATGAGTGCTGAGGCATGTAGTGAATATCATTATGTTCTTACTTCACAGATGATTCGATTAAATGTTGAGTATATTTACTTGATGAAACACAAGTCTGAATTATTGAATGGTTCAAGTAATTTCAGAGTGAAGTAGCAGATCATTGTGACAAGAGGATAAAATGTCTATGATATGATCATAGAGATGAATATCTGAGTTACGAGTTTTGGCACACAATTAAGACGTTGCGGAAATTGTTTCGCAATTAATACCGCCTGGAACACCATAATGTGATGGTGTGTCCGAACATCATAGTTGCACCCTATTGGATATGGTGCGTACCATGATGTCTCTTATCGAATTACCACTATCGTTCATGGGTTAGGCATTAGAGACAACCACATTCACTTTAAATAGGGCACCACGTAATTCCGATGAGATGACACCGTATGAATTATGGTTTAGAGAAACCTAAGTTGTCGTTTCTTAAAAGTTTGGGGCTGCGACGCTTATATGAAAAAGTTTCAGGTTGATAAGCTCGAACCCAAAGCGGATAAAATGCATCTTCATAGGAAACCCAAAACAGTTGGGTATACCTCCTAATTCAGATCCGAAAGCAATATGGATTGTTTCTAGAATCGGGTCCTTTCTCGAGGAAAAGTTTCTCTTGAAAGAATTGAGTGGGAGGATGGTGGAGACTTGATGAGGTTATTGAACCGTCTCTTCAACTAGTGTGTGACAGG
>NW_021314525.1:0-1663 GCF_002162155.2 Triticum dicoccoides | reverse complement strand
CCGCCGGCCACAGTCGTAGACGGGCGAAGAGCAATCCGCGTAGAGGGAAGTGTTCAGATACTTCTCCATCACAAAAAAATATGAAAAATTACCATCAGTCCTATAGCACATGTGCCCATGTTGTGTAAAAAACTCATGATTTTATCACGCTCCAAGTATTTAATAATATTCACGCTGCATCGTTACCGCATAACGTCTACTACCGTTTCATTGCCGTCCGTGAGGGGGGCCACAACCCGGAGACGCGTGTCGCCTCTTCGGACATGCCACAATACAACCCCGCATGTATGAGGGCCCGGTACGACACTCCGGTGGCATTGCTACCCCCCAGGGCCCCCGTCCCGCCTAACCCTGTAGCGTTTGACCACGGGATCTAGCGCTTTGACTTTGCACGGACGGGCTTTGACCAGTGGACCTCTCCACCTGGTTGTGTTAGGTCGGCCTAGAGGGACACCGGGAAGCAACATCCGGGCCAAACCGACAGCTACATCCACTCCGTGTAGACCCGACGCGTCCGTTTCCCCCCTCCAGGTGCCGGCGGCGGCGGCGGCCGTGAGGGGGGGGCACACCCCGGAGACGCGTGCTGGGCGTTTGCAACCGCCTCAACACTTCCAGACTTGTGAGAGGCCGCCTACGCAAGATTGGACGGTATGCTAGCCCCCGGAGGCCGCCGGCCACAGTCGTAGACGTGCGAAGAGCAATCCGCGTAGAGGGAAGTGTTCAAATACTTCTCCATCACAAAAAATTATGAAAAATTACCATCAGTCCTATAGCACATGAGCCCACGTTGTGTAAAAAACTCATGATTTTATCACGCTCCAAGTATTTAATAATATTCACGCTGCATCGTTACCGCAGAACATCTACTACCATTTCATTGCCGTCCGTGAGGGGGGCCACAACCCGGAGACGCGTGCCGCCTCTTAAGACATGCCACAACACCACCCCGCATGTATGAGGGCTCGGTACGACGCTCCGGTGGCATTGCTACCCCCCCAGGGCCCCCGTCCCGCCTAACCTTGTAGCGTTTGACCACGGGATCTAGCCCTTTGACTTTGCACGGACGGGCTTTGACCAGTGGACCTCTCCACCCGGTTGTGTTAGGTCGGTCCAGAGGAACACTTTGGAGCAACATCCGGGCCAGGCCCACAGCTACATCCACTCCGTGTAGACCCGACGCGTCCGTTTCCCCCCTCCAGGTGCCGGCGGCGGCGGCGTCCGTGAGGGGGGGCACACCCCGGAGACGCGTGCTAGGCGTTTGCAACCGCCTCAACACTTCCAGACTTGTGAGAGGCCGCCTACGCAAGATTTGACGGTATGCTAGCCCCCGGAGGCCGCCGGCCACAGTCGTAGACGTGCGAAGAGCAATCCGCGTAGAGGGAAGTGTTCAGATACTTCTCCATCACAAAAAATTATGAAAAATTACCATCAGTCCTATAGCACATGTGCCCACGTTGTGTAAAAAACTCATGATTTTATCACGCTCCAAGTATTTAATAATATTCACGCTGCATCGTTACTGCAGAACGTCTACTACCATTTCATTGCCGTCCGTGAGGGGGGCCACAACCCGGAGACGCGTGCCGCCTCTTCGGACATGCCACAACACCACCCCGCATGTATGAGGGCCCGGTACGACGCTCTGGTGGCATTGCTACCCCCC
>NW_021314524.1:0-1030 GCF_002162155.2 Triticum dicoccoides | reverse complement strand
ACCCGACGCGTCCGTTTCCCCCCTCCAGGTGCCGGCGGCGGCGGCGTCCGTGAGGGGGGGGCACACCCCGGAGACGCGTGCTGGGCATTTGCAACCGCCTCAACACTTCCAGACTTGTGAGAGGCTGCCTACGCAAGATTTGACGGTATGCTAGCCCCCGGAGGCCGCCGGCCACAGTCGTAGACGTGCGAAGAGCAATCTGCGTAGAGGGAAGTGTTCAGATACTTCTCCATCACAAAAAATTATGAAAAATTACCATCAGTCCTATAGCACATGTGCCCACGTTGTGTAAAAAACTCATGATTTTATCACGCTCCAAGTATTTAATAATATTCACGCTGCATCGTTACCGCAGAACATCTACTACCATTTCATTGCCGTCCGTGAGGGGGGCCACAACCCGGAGACGCGTGCCGCCTCTTAAGACATGCCACAACACCACCCCGCATGTATGAGGGCTCGGTACGACGCTCCGGTGGCATTGCTACCCCCCAGGGCCCCCGTCCCGCCTAACCTTGTAGCGTTTGACCACGGGATCTAGCCCTTTGACTTTGCACGGACGGGCTTTGACCAGTGGACCTCTCCACCCGGTTGTGTTAGGTCGGCCCAGAGGAACACTTTGGAGCAACATCCGGGCCAGGCCCACAGCTACATCCACTCCGTGTAGACCCGACGCGTCCGTTTCCCCCCTCCAGGTGCCGGCGGCGGCGGCGTCCGTGAGGGGGGGCACACCCCGGAGACGCGTGCTAGGCGTTTGCAACCGCCTCAACACTTCCAGACTTGTGAGAGGCCGCCTACGCAAGATTTGACGGTATGCTAGCCCCCGGAGGCCGCCGGCCACAGTCGTAGACGTGCGAAGAGCAATCCGCGTAGAGGGAAGTGTTCAGATACTTCTCCATCACAAAAAATTATGAAAAATTACCATCAGTCCTATAGCACATGTGCCCACGTTGTGTAAAAAACTCATGATTTTATCACGCTCCAAGTATTTAATAATATTCACGCTGCATCGTTACCGCAGAACGTCTAC
>NW_021314523.1:0-1206 GCF_002162155.2 Triticum dicoccoides | reverse complement strand
GTGATCAAAGGGGGGGCTTGCCTGGTTGCTCAGACAAGGAGGGGTCGTCAACTCCGTAGTCGAACTGGGGCGTCAGCATCGTCACGGGGGTCTACCGGAGAGAAGAGGGGGGAGAAACAGTAAATACATAGCAAGCAAGTGCATAACAGGATAACAGGCAGAGCTAGACGTGTTCTAACGCGGTAGGAGGTGATACCGGTGAAGGGGGGAAGCATCCGGGAAGTATTCCCGGGGTTCCGTGTTTTCGGGCAGAGGAGCCGGAGGGGGAAAGTTGCGGGTTCGATAGGTTAGGGGGGTGTGGTGGACGAACGGGCTGCGTATCCGGGTTCGTCTCGTCGTTCTGAGCAACTTTCATGTAGAAAGTATTTTCATCCGAGTTACGGATTAAAAGATATGATTTTCTAAAGATTTAAATCATTTTCTGATTTTATTTATTCATTTAAATCCAACCTTATCCAAAACAGTGTTTGCTGACGTCATCATGACGTCAGCATGACGTCAGCAGCCAACAGGGGCGTTGACTGGTCAAACTGACGTGTGGGTCCCAGCTGTCATTGACTGTTAACTAACCTAATAGATTAATTAACTAACTAGGTGATTAGGTTAATCTAATCAGGATCAATTAAGTTAATTATTTCTTTAATTAATTAACTAATTAATATTTTAATTATTTTAATTATTTATTTATTTATTTTATTAAATCTTTTTTTTAATTTTCGTTCTAGGGCCTGGGCCCCTCATGTCATAGGCACAGGGGCCATAGTGGATCCGGGCAGTGGTTAACGGGGCGGGCGCTGGTTGCGGGCGCTCGTGCCCGAGGGAGCGCGGCGGTGCAAGGCCACCGGGGCACGGCGGCAGAACAAGGCCGCGGCGCAGCAACGGTTGAGGTGGGACGGCGCGGTAGTAGCGGCCAGGGGGAGCGGCGGGCACCCGCGGCAAGCTGCGCGGGGCCGACGAGCTAGGCGAGCAGCGAGGGGGGCGCAGGTGCAGGACGGCGAGGTCCGGCTGGCGAGCAGGGCAGCGAGCGCGGGGTCATGCGCGCGCGGGCAGTGAATGGCGCCGGCGACACAGATCGAGGGGGGAGAGGCCGAGGGCCTCACCAGCGTTGAAGAGAAGCGGGGCGGCGAGGCTCGGGGGCGACCCGTGGGGAGGAGATGAGGAGGCCACGGCGAGGTCGACCCGGCACAGGGCGGCGGCGGTGGGGCA
>NW_021314522.1:0-1391 GCF_002162155.2 Triticum dicoccoides | reverse complement strand
ACGTTTGCAATAAAGTTGTTAATCATATTTGCAACAATAGTGAATCAAATTTGTGGCATTCACGTCTTTGTAATGTTAACTTTGGTTGCATGTGGCGACTAGCGAAGTTGAACTTAATCCCTAGTTTCACCACTATCAAGGGATCTAAGTGTCAAGTGTGTGTGCAAGCTAAGCAACCTCGTAAGTCTCACACGACTGCGGAAATGAGAAATCTTGCACCACTAGAGCTGATACATTCAGATCTATGTGAAATGAATGGTGTGTTGACAAAAGGTGGAAAGAAATATTTCATGACGTTAATTCATGACTCCACTAGATACTGTCGTGTCTATCTTCTGAAATCTAAGGATGAGGCTTTGAACTTTTTCAAGATCTATAAAGCTGAAGTAGAAAACCAACTTGATCGAAAAATCAAGAGGCTTAGGTCCAACTGTGGTGGAGAGTATTTTTCCAATGAATTTGATGCTTTTTGTGCGGAACATGGTATAATCCATGAGAGGACGCCTCCCTACTCACCTCAGTCAAATGGGGTGGCCGAAAGAAAGAACTGTACTCTAACTGATTTGGTTAACGCCATGTTAGACACATCGGGTCTCTCCAAGGCATGGTGGGGGGAGGCGATATTGACTGCTTGTCATGTCCTAAACCGAGTTCCCACAAAGAACAAAGAGATAACTCCATTCGAGGAATGGGAGAAGAAAAGGTTAAAGCTCTCTTATCTACGAACCTGGGATTGTTTGGCAAAAGTCAATGTGCCAATTCCAAAGAAGCGGAAGCTGGGACCAAAAACTGTGGATTGTGTTTTCCTGGGATATGCTTTTCATAACATTGGCTATAGATTCTTGGTTGTAAAATCTGAGGTACCTGACATGCATGTCGGTACGATCATGGAGTCAAATGATGCGACTTTCTTTGAAGATATCTTTCCCATGAAGGATATGTCTACCTCATCTAATCAGGAGATGCCTAGTTCATCGAATCAGGAACCAGTTACAATTACTGAACCTGCCATTTCGATGGAACACTTTGAAAGTCCTGTGGAGGAGAATAATGAAGTTCCTATTAGGAGCAAGAGACATAGGACTGCAAAGTCCTTTGGTGATGATTTTCTTGTGCATCTTAGATGACACTCCCAGTTCTATTTCGGAGGCCTATGCATCGGAAGATGCAGACTACTGGAAGGAAGCGGTTCGTAGCGAGATGGATTCCATCTTGGCGAATGAAACCTGGGAGATAACTGATCGTCCTTATGGGTGCAAACCTATAGGATGCAAATGGGTATTCAAGAAGAAGCTTAGGCCTGATGGTACTATTGAAAAGTACAAGGCTCGGCTCGTGGCTAAGGGTTATACCCAAAAGGAAGGTGAAGACTTCTTTGATACTTACTCACC
>NW_021314521.1:0-1391 GCF_002162155.2 Triticum dicoccoides | reverse complement strand
ACGTTTGCAATAAAGTTGTTAATCATATTTGCAACAATAGTGAATCAAATTTGTGGCATTCACGTCTTTGTAATGTTAACTTTGGTTGCATGTGGCGACTAGCGAAGTTGAACTTAATCCCTAGTTTCACCACTATCAAGGGATCTAAGTGTCAAGTGTGTGTGCAAGCTAAGCAACCTCGTAAGTCTCACACGACTGCGGAAATGAGAAATCTTGCACCACTAGAGCTGATACATTCAGATCTATGTGAAATGAATGGTGTGTTGACAAAAGGTGGAAAGAAATATTTCATGACGTTAATTCATGACTCCACTAGATACTGTCGTGTCTATCTTCTGAAATCTAAGGATGAGGCTTTGAACTTTTTCAAGATCTATAAAGCTGAAGTAGAAAACCAACTTGATCGAAAAATCAAGAGGCTTAGGTCCAACTGTGGTGGAGAGTATTTTTCCAATGAATTTGATGCTTTTTGTGCGGAACATGGTATAATCCATGAGAGGACGCCTCCCTACTCACCTCAGTCAAATGGGGTGGCCGAAAGAAAGAACTGTACTCTAACTGATTTGGTTAACGCCATGTTAGACACATCGGGTCTCTCCAAGGCATGGTGGGGGGAGGCGATATTGACTGCTTGTCATGTACTAAACCGAGTTCCCACAAAGAACAAAGAGATAACTCCATTCGAGGAATGGGAGAAGAAAAGGTTAAAGCTCTCTTATCTACGAACCTGGGGTTGTTTGGCAAAAGTCAATGTGCCAATTCCAAAGAAGCGGAAGCTGGGACCAAAAACTGTGGATTGTGTTTTCCTGGGATATGCTTTTCATAACATTGGCTATAGATTCTTGGTTGTAAAATCTGAGGTACCTGACATGCATGTCGGTACGATCATGGAGTCAAATGATGCGACTTTCTTTGAAGATATCTTTCCCATGAAGGATATGTCTACCTCATCTAATCAGGAGATGCCTAGTTCATCGAATCAGGAACCAGTTACAATTACTGAACCTGCCATTTCGATGGAACACTTTGAAAGTCCTGTGGAGGAGAATAATGAAGTTCCTATTAGGAGCAAGAGACATAGGACTGCAAAGTCCTTTGGTGATGATTTTCTTGTGCATCTTAGATGACACTCCCAGTTCTATTTCGGAGGCCTATGCATCGGAAGATGCAGACTACTGGAAGGAAGCGGTTCGTAGCGAGATGGATTCCATCTTGGCGAATGAAACCTGGGAGATAACTGATCGTCCTTATGGGTGCAAACCTATAGGATGCAAATGGGTATTCAAGAAGAAGCTTAGGCCTGATGGTACTATTGAAAAGTACAAGGCTCGGCTCGTGGCTAAGGGTTATACCCAAAAGGAAGGTGAAGACTTCTTTGATACTTACTCACC
>NW_021314520.1:0-1446 GCF_002162155.2 Triticum dicoccoides | reverse complement strand
TTCATGGGTTAGGCATTAGAGACAACCACATTCACTTTAAATAGGGCACCACGTAATTCCAATGAGATGACACCGTATGAATTATGGTTTAGAGAAACCTAAGTTGTCGTTTCTTAAAAGTTTGGGGCTGCGACGCTTATATGAAAAAGTTTCAGGTTGATAAGCTCGAACCCAAAGCGGATAAAATGCATCTTCATAGGAAACCCAAAACAGTTGGGTATACCTCCTAATTCAGATCCGAAAGCAATATGGATTGTTTCTAGAATCGGGTCCTTTCTCGAGGAAAAGTTTCTCTCGAAAGAATTGAGTGGGAGGATGGTGGAGACTTGATGAGGTTATTGAACCGTCTCTTCAACTAGTGTGTGACAGGGCACAAGGAGTTGTTCCTGTGGCACCTACACCAATTGAAGTGGAAGCTTATGATATTGATCATGAAACTTCGGATCAAGTCACTCCCAAACCTCGTAGGATGACAATGATGCGTACTACTTCAGAGTGGTACGTAATCCTGTCTTGAAGGTCATGTTGCTAGACAACAATGAACCTACGAGCTATGGAGAAGCGATGGTGGGCCCGGATTCCGATAAATGGCTTGAGGCCATAAAATCCGAGAGAGGATCCATGTATGAAAACAAAGTGTAGACTTTGGCAGAACGGCTCGATGGTCGTAAGGCTAATGAGTACAGATGGATTTCAAAAGGAAGACGGACAATGATGGTAAATGTCACCATTAAGAAAGCTCGACTTGTCGTTAAGATGTTTTCCGACCAGTTCAAGGAGTTGACTACGATGAGATTTTCTCACTCGTAGCGATGCTAAGAGTCTGTTGGAATTATATTAGCGATTACTGCATTATTTATGAAATCTTGCAGATAGGATGTCAAAACATTGTTTCCTCGACGATTTTAATGAGGAAAGGTTGTATGTGATACAACCGGAAGGTTTTGTCAATCCCGAAAGATGCTAATAAGTATGCAAAGCTCTAGCAATCCTTCTAAGGACTGGAGTGAGCATCTCGGAGTTGGAATGTATGCTTTGATGATGATCAAAAAATTTGGGTTTGTACAAAGTTTATGAGAAACTTGTATTTCCAAAGAAGTGAGTGGGAGCACTATAGAATTTCTGATGAGTATATGTTGTTGACATATTGTTGATCAGAAATGACGTAGAATTTCTGGAAAGCATATAGGGTTATTTTGAAAGTGTTTTTCAATGGAAAGCCTGGATTAAGCTACTTGAACATTGAGCATCAAGATCTATAAGGATAGATCAAAATGCTTAATAATACTTTCAAATGAGCACATACCTTGACATGATCTTGAAGGTGTTCAAGATGGACCAGTCAAAGAAGGAGTTCTTGCCTGAGTTGTAAGGTACGAAGTTAAGACTTAAAGCTCGACCACGGCAGAATAGAGAGAAAGGACGAAGGTCGTCCCCTATGCTTAA
>NW_021314519.1:0-1593 GCF_002162155.2 Triticum dicoccoides | reverse complement strand
TCCAAGAACGCCCGCCCTCTGGAGGCCAGCAGCGCCATCAGCAGGGACGCACGCCTCCACAGACAGCCAGATCTGGCCGGCCCGCCTGCCCACTCGAGCAGCAGGGCGCCACTAGACCAACGGCCGAGGCCGCATCAACTGTTTCTCGCTCGAGGGCACGATACCTCGGTCGTATGTGCGGGAGTTTGGTCAGCGATTTTTTCGTTGGTTAATCTTCGCCGGTTTGTTTTCGTTCGTGACAGATGGGTTCTACCGGAGGTTAGGCGCGTAGGGGCGGATGGGGGATTTGGCTGGAGGGTTTTTCTTGGTTTTTCGCGGCTGAGCGGGAGGTGGGAGGAAGTACCAAAGAAATACCAAAAAACCGGGTGAGGTGGGACGAAAATAAAACCCGGAACGCAACCTACCAACTGAGATATTAGAAGTAGAGATTGATGATTGTCCTTGTAAAAGGGCGAGGTGGTACTATTTTTTTAAGTAAAACAAAGCGTATCAAAGCAACATAGGCTGACCTAGTTTAGTTGGCTAATGCTAAAGGAATCGGCTAAAAGGTTGTGAGTTCAAATCCTATCGCAACTGTGTATTTTTTTTCTCCCCGCGTTGCACTGAAGCTGGGCCGCCAACGGACAGCCAGCAGGCCTAAGTCTTTGACATACCGATTGGAACATAGAGTTTTTGACGTACGGGTGATATATGTATTAGTACCACCTCGTATATATGCTATAAATTCAAACTGAAAGCATAAAATCATGGGAAGAAGCGTATTGTGACGGTGAACCCACGAAGACAATCCGTACTTTATTATTAGGGAAAGACTAGCAAAAGAGCCCGTGCGTTGCAACATGGTAACAAAAATGGCAACGTTCAAATCAATGCATTGAGAACATAATATTTATAGTTACTATAATTAATGTACATCTCACCTTATTAATTCAAATCAAATAAAACTGATCGCTAGATGCACTTAAGACTTTGTAAACTCGACAACAAAAAATAGTTATTAATTATACAATATAGCTTGCAAACTCAACAGCAGAAAATAATTTTAGCATCTGTAACTTTTTGCAGTAATCAGTCTCCATCACGCTTGGCTTTCCGGCTACCAAAATATTATCCGGCCTTCCGTGACGTTCCGGCCTAAGTTGCAGCACTCAAAAGATGCAAGAAAGCCTCATCATCAATCACATACATTGCATTGCCTCTTTATTCGCACACCAAAGTCACTTGTTATTAGTTGCACCGATTCTCTGCTACTCGATGGATTAGTGTTTGTGATGCTAGTTGTTGGCTTGAGTGATTTGCCGCTGGATGATTGCATACACTACCTGTTGATTTTCCAAAAAAAAAAGAAACCTGTTATACGCTCCAATCTCCAAGGCTCCTAGTTAAAGGAGCAGGACGGCTAGGTAAATCATGGGCGGCAACATTGTTGGCGAGCGCTCCGGGTGGCTATCATCCAGCCAGAGCATGCGGCGCCCAAGAAGCCCTCCTTGTCTAACTTGCTAGTGCTGCGGACGCTGGGGAAGTTGCAAGCGAGCTTGAAGACTTTCAGACTGCCGGCGGTGAGAAGGTCGCGCACATAATCAGGCTGCGTGT
>NW_021314518.1:0-1083 GCF_002162155.2 Triticum dicoccoides | reverse complement strand
AACAAGCAAGAAACTAAGATTGCAATCTGGATATTGCGAATATAAGATGAAATCTTTATTGATCAAGGTGGGGTTCTGTGACGCCTTTGTCTGGTCGTTGAACACAAACGAAGTACGCGAAGTTGCAGCTATGGCGAACTTTTAATCTAAACAAAACCCAAAGTCTAAACGGTGCCCTAAGGGCTGTATATATGGAGGAAGAGAGGGGGAATTTCGTGGCCCTTGGTGGAGGGGTCCGAAATCAACCCTATCTCTGGTTTCCCCACACATACGGACTCTAAAAATAGCCTATACTTATGTATTTCGAAATTACATGGGCCTGGCCCAATAAAAAGGTGACGCAGCACCTATAATAGCCTCGGGACGAAATTTATGAAGTGGCATCTTGTATATTTCATCCAAGGCTTCATGCACCCATTATGGTGGCTTCAAAGTCCTAAAATCATCACTTGTAACTCCGTTCTTGTTCCCCTTGCGCATAGCATCATCTCCATGCTTGTTCTTGCTCCAATGTTCATCCTTCTCCAAGCTAGGCCCTTCATTTGTAAGCAAAACAAATGTATCCAATTTAGGCAACATCATATTCTCATGAACATTAGAATCATTACCAAGAAACGAAAGTACCTGATAATTTAATTGGCGTGCTAGTAATTGGTCCCGTATATGTAGCAGTAGGGGCTGTGGGTGTAACAATGGTATTGATGTCCTCATCATCCTCCCCTTCTTGAAATGAAGTCGTCCTCGACGGAAGCTCATCTTCCTCACCCAAATAAGGCTTCAAATCTGCAATGTTAAAAGTGGGACTAACCCCAAAATCTGCAGGCAGCTCAAGTTTATATGCATTATCATTTATTTTCTCTAACACCTTAAAGGGACCATCAACACGTGGCATTAGCTTTGATTTGCGCAAATCAGGAAATCTATCCTTACGCAAATGTAACCAAACAAGATCTCCAGGTGCAAACACAACATGTTTTCTACCCTTATCTCCAGCAAGTTTATATTTAGCATTCATACGCTCAATGTTTTCCTTAGTTAACTCATGCATTTTTAAAATCAATTCAGCACGTTGTTTAGCATCAA
>NW_021314517.1:0-964 GCF_002162155.2 Triticum dicoccoides | reverse complement strand
AGTTACTACCACACATTGGGCTCCGGGCGCTCCAAGCCCTCTCGACTTATTAATCAACTTGATCTCTGTCCAGGAGTTGCAACTAGTTTCTGGTGTTTGTAGGCAGTGTTAGTAGTCTACCAAGTGGCACCCGGTACAGGTGGGCTTGGGACAGACTAGGCACAGTGGCCCGGTGTACCAAGTGGCACCCGGTTGGTGGGCTTGGGAACCCTGCACACATCGTTTGGGGCCGTAAGCGACACCCCGGCCGGATCTCCTTGCGGATGGAACCTGAATAGGCGATAAACCTGGACTAGAGACTTGTTCGGTTAGTCAGGTCGTGGCCGACTCCCTCGCCCGGCTTCCGCTTGAAGGTTGCCGAGGTACATGACGTGTACAGGGCGGTAAGTGGCGAGAGCGTGTGTGAAGAAGTACACCCCTGCAGGGTTAACATCATCTATTCGAATAGCCAGATTCCTCGGATATGGAAACGTGGACCCCTTATATCAGTTCATAGACAAGTGAAAGTGGATACTCTAAAATACACAAGATAAGCGTGAGTGCTATGGATGGCGTTCTCGTAGGGAGACGGGAGCGGATCCATAGTGGTGTATTGATATGGTGAATATGTGGACTCGTGTGCGCCACCTCAAAAGAGTCGCTTGCAGTCGTAGTTTAGGATAGCCACCGAGTCAAAGCTGGCTTGCTGCAGTTAAACCCCACCACCCCTTTGTTGATAATGATGCATATGTAGTTAGTTCTGATGTAAGTCTTGCTGGGTACATTTGTACTCACGTTTGCCTATTTTATGTTTTTGCAGAGAGACTTCAGTCTCACTAGTAGTTCCGCTTGGACTTCGACGTTTAGCTTGTTACCTCAGCTACGATCTTGTGCCCTCGGCAGGATCTGATAGATAGTCAGGCTTCTCAGCCTTTTTCATTTATAGATGTCTGCACCCAGACATGATAGCTTCCGCATGTGCTTT
>NW_021314516.1:0-1141 GCF_002162155.2 Triticum dicoccoides | reverse complement strand
GATATATATATATATATATATATATATATATATATATATATATATATATATATATATATTAGTGGCAAACGTAGAACTAGCTAGCTAATCACAATAAGGAATCATGTTAGTGGCCTCGACGCTGCTTCTCTAGGGTTTGAGGTCGCCTCGACACAACGCTTCAAGGGTTTGGGGTTGCCTCGACGACAACGCTCTTTTAACTTGGTAAATTTTGGTGGCCTCGAGAGAGTTAATTTGTCGGGTAGGGGCGCGGCGGGAGGGGGTAGGAGACCAACATCATTTTCTCTCTAGGGTTTGGGTGTCCTCGAGAGTTTTGGTCGAGCGAGAGGGCCGAGGGCCGGGGGGTGCTGCCGTTGTATAAGTTATCACGGTCGAGAGGGGGTATATATATCGACCGCCCCTCATGTCGAAGTTATCTAGAGGGGGTTATATCGACAACGACGCGACATACATATACATGGGAAAATAATGTTATCGGGGAGGGTGTATCGGTGCGTACCACCCCCTCGTGTTGAAGTTTCTTCTTTCTCCTCTATTCCTTTCTTTCTTCTTCTACTCTTCTTTTTCTTCTTCTCCCTCGAGAAAGGAAAATAATTAAGGAAAAGGAAGAAAAGAGGAAGAAGGAAGAAGGAAGAAGAAGAAGAAAAAAAAGAAGAAAAAAAAAAGAGGAGAAGAAGAAAGGAATAGAGGAGAAGAAGAAAAAATAGAATTTTTTTCTTCTATTTTTTCTTCTTCTCCTCTATTCCTTTATTCTTCTCCTCTTCTTTTTCTTCTTTTTTCCTCTTCTTATTTATTTCTCCTCTTCTTCCTCTCTTCTTTTTCTCCTTTCTTCCTCTTCTTATTTTCCTTTTTCCTCTCATTCTTTTTCTTCTTCTTCTTCCTTCTTCCTTCTTCCTTCCTTCTTCCTCTTTTCTTCCTTTTCCTTATTTTACTTTCTCCTCTACACTAACCTAAAATGCACTAACCTAAAATCGATATCTACTAACAACCTAAATATAAAATTAATACATATATGAAAAAACATATATAAACAAAAAAATGCTATGAACATTATATTCATACATACATATATAGCCACATCCATTCATCATATATATAGCTACCACATACTATATGAAAAAAATGCAATGAACAAAAAAAT
>NW_021314515.1:0-1346 GCF_002162155.2 Triticum dicoccoides | reverse complement strand
CTGTTTTCTTGTATCACGGCTGGAGGTGGCACCGGATGGAGGTGCTGGTGCAGTTGAAGTAGAAGATGCACGTGGTGTCCATGATGAAGGTCGGCCTGCCGAAAAGTTAGTTCGCCCCAATGCTTGTCGATCCTGCACTTCACGTTCAGCTTTACAAGCAAGATGGAATAAACGAGTGATATTAGTATACTCCTTATAGTCTAGAATGGTCTGAATCTCTCTATTTAATCCACCCAGAAAACGTGCAAGCATAGCTTCATTCTCCTCAACAATACCACATCTAATCATGCCAGTTTGTAATTCCTGATAATATTCTTCTACAGAATTTTTCCCTTGTCTTAAACGCTGCAATTTTTGAAGCAATTCTCGTTGATAATATGGTGGAACCCAACGCGTACGCATAGCAGTTTTCAGAGCAGCCCAAGTAGTTGGAATAGGATATAATCTACAATGTTCAGACCACCATACACATGCAAAACTAGTGAAAGCACAAACGGCAGCAGCAACTTGTCTCTCCTCAGGATATTGTAAACATGTAAATCGTTGTTCAGTTTCTAACTCCCAAGTAAGATATATATCAGGAACATATCTACCCTCAAATGGTGGAATATTCAATTTCAGTTTAGGAATATGGACATCATCTCGTACCTGAGGTGGTGGTGCAGGCCTACCATTACGAATATATACCTGAGGTCCACCTGCTGGTGGTGGTACAGGTGGCTGCACGTAGTGTTGATTTTGATCAACCTCATCCTCATAGTCTCCCACATAAGCATCCTCCTCCGCATCAGCAGCAGGAGCCACAGAAGTATCAACAGCAGCACCAACAGTTTGGCCAAACGCAAGAGGAACACGGCTTGCTCGGCGGAGGTCTGCTTCGCGACGTGGAGGTAGTCGTTGTTGTTGTTGTTGTTGGAGAGGTGCGTTAGCTGCAGCGGGTGGTGGTGGTGGAAGACGCGCGAGCAATTCATTAAACTTGTTATCGAGCTTTGTTTCGAACATCTTCTCAAAGCCAGTGATCTTCTCCATGGCCTCTTCAAAATTGTTCAGCACATCTTGCACCTGTTCAGTCATCATTTGCTGAAACTTATCATGAAGCTCCTTGTTCGATAAATTCTCCCAGTCAATCTCGTCGGCTTGTGATCCTGGCATGGTTAGCAGTAATAGAAACACACAAGAATATGATCCTACAGACTACGAACAAGTGGTGGTGGTGGGTGTCACAAATCCGTCAAGCAAATCTCAAATTCTTACCAGTTCTTACCCAGCAGCAGGCGGTGATCGGCAACCGTTGTAGTCAAAAACTCTCAAAGCTTGGATAGAGCGATTACCAGGGAGAGTCAAAC
>NW_021314514.1:0-1497 GCF_002162155.2 Triticum dicoccoides | reverse complement strand
TAGCAAGCTACCAGGGCTCAGTGGAAGCACTCGGAGACATTTCCCGGTAAGAGAGGCTACTAAGAATAAACAACTAGATAGTCAGATCCCACACATAGCAATACACATTACACGTACGCATAACATGCAGGTATGTGCTGTACAACATGGCATCACAGCATAACTCAACAACTCATATAGATAAAGGCTCAGAAGAGCCGTCATAGCATATATTGCAAACAGGGGTCACAAGACCCATCATACAGAGCATACAAGCAACAAGCGGAAGCATTACATGTCTGGATACAGACATCTACAAAAGAAAAAGGCTGAAGAGCCTGACTATCTACAACATCCGATCAAGATCGTAGCTGAGGTACTAGCTACTAGTCGAAGTCCACGAGAACACTAGTAAGACCGAAGTCTCCGCTGCAAAAACATAAATAAAGCAACATGAGTACAAAGGTACTCAGCAAGACTTACATCAGATCCTATCATACATGCATCTGTATCAAGAGGTAGTGTGGGGTTTAGTTGCAGCAAGCCAGCTTTGACTCTGTGGCTATCCTGTTCTACGACTACCAGAAACTCTTGAGGTGAAACAACGAACACGAGTCCACTAATCACCACACAATACACTACTATGGATTCATCCCCGTCTCCCTACGAGAAGGCCATCCATAGCACTCACACATGTCTTGAGCATTTTATAGTATCCACTTCAAGTTGTCTATGTACCATGTAAGCATCCAAGAAGTCCATAACCGCGGACCCGGCTATTCGAATAGATCATGTTAACCCTGCAGGGGTGTACTTCTTCACACACGCTCTCGCCACTTACCCCCATGTACACGTCATGTATCTCGGCAACCTTCAAGCGGAAGCCTGGCGAGGGTGTCGGCCACGACCTGACTAACCACACAAGACTCTAGTCCAGGTTTATCGCCTATTCGGGTTCCATCCGCAAGGAGATCCGGCCGGGGTGTCGCTTACGGCCCCAAACGATGTGTACAGGGTTCCCGAGCCCACCAACCGGGTGCCACTCGGTACACCGGGCCACGTGTGCCTAGTCTGTCCCAAGCCCACCCTGCCGGGTGCCACTTGGTAGAAAAATAGCACTACCTACAAACACCAGAAACTAGTTGCGACTCCTGGACAGAGATCCAGTTGGTTAATAAGTCGAGAGGGCTTGGAGCGCCCGGAGCCCAATGTGTGGTAGTATCGAGTCATTGGACAACATACACAGAACTCAGGGCTTAAGGACGGTTCCAGTGAGACAACCCACCATGTACTCCTACATGGCCTCTCACCGCTACCTTTACCAAATCGTGTTCACACGCTTCACTCTCAGCATCAGAACATATCGTGACACTCCAATTCATTCCCAATGAATCAGACCTGACACAACTCTAAGCAATAGCAGGCATAGCATGGTAGGAACACATCAGTGGCTTCAATCAACTCCTACACATGCTAGTGGGTTTCAACTATTTACTGTGGCAATGACAGGTCATGCAG
>NW_021314513.1:0-1115 GCF_002162155.2 Triticum dicoccoides | reverse complement strand
CCCTGGATACGCCCCCAATGGTTCGCCATCGCCTTGGAGCCGCGCTGCATGTAGACACCTTTGAAGTAGGGGTCGACGAGCTTGTGCTCGTCGAACTCGGCCTTGATGCGGTCCCAGTACGTCTTGATGCTCTGGTTCGTGCCGGTGGTCGGGTCGAGGCAGACGACTTTCTATGCTTCGGCGAGGCATTCCTCCTCCTTGGACGCCCACTTGATGCACGGCTCGCCTAACCTGGCCGCCCGCTTCTTCTTCTTGCGCCCCTTCGCCAGAACAGGCGCCGGCTCCTCCTCCTCCTCCTCCTCCTTGTCCTCCTCCTCCTGCTCCTGCTCCTGCTCCTCCTACTCATCCTCGCCGTAGACGTAGCCAAGCTCTCCGTCCATGCCACCGCTGAGATCCACCGTCTCGTCCTGGGTGACGAACCCGGGAGACGCGGTGGCCGTGGCCGAACCTGCCGCGATGATGTCGTCCATGTCAGCCTCGGTCTCATTGGTGTCGCCAAGGTGCGAGAAGGGCAGCAGGCCACGGCGGAGTGGGGGCGTCGGGGAGGGAGCGTAGGCGGGCGGCGAGTAGTTGTATGGGGGGTATTGCACGCCAGCGAAGGCGGGAGAGGGCGTGCACTGGGCCGGGTATCCATGAGGGAAAGTGACGTTTGGGTTGAACCCACCGTGCGCGTCCCCGTCGGCGTAGCCCGGCGAGGGCGATCCCCATGGCTGCGGAGAGCCGCCGCCTTGCTGGCCCCAGGGCACGTACTAGGCGTGGCTTCCGGGTGGATTCATCATCCCCGCGCGAGTCGCCTCGGCCTCAGCTTGGTCCGCCAATGAGGCAGCCGCAGCCGCGCGCGCCGCGCTGACGCGGGCCTTCTTGGCGATGGCCCTGTTCCGCCGATCAGCGGTGACAGCCTCCTGTCGCTGAATTTTCGCCCTCCACTTGGCGTTTGACATGCCCAGTGGTTGGTCGGCGGCGCCCTCGGTTTCCTCTGCTTCGGCTGGGCGACGGAGGCGGTCGCGCTTGCCGCCACGCGGGGGGCGACGAACTTCTTCGGTGGCGTGGCGGCCGGCTGGGAGGCGAGAGGGAGGGAGATTGGCGGGAGGAAGGAAGAGTATGGGAGGGAAGTG
>NW_021314512.1:1341-3403 GCF_002162155.2 Triticum dicoccoides | reverse complement strand
TATTTCAAATCGAGATCTGGCACCTCTAAAAATCCCTGCTTCCCTCTGCGAAGGCCCTATCTATTTACTTTTATGTTGAGTCATCACCTTCTTATTAAAAGCACCCGCTGGAGAGCACACTATCATTTGCATTCATTATTATTAGTTTGTATTGGGTATGACTTGACTGGATCTCTTTTACCATGAATTACAATGTTTAGTCAGTCCTTGATCTTTAAAGGTGCTCTGCATTTATGTTTTGCGGTCTCAGAAAGGGCTAGCGAGATACCATTTTGTTATATCATGTTATAATTGTTTTGAGAAAGTGTTGTCATCCAAGTTTTATTATTATGTCTCGCTAGCTGATTATGCCATTGATATGAGTAATTGTGAGACCTAAGTGTTATTGTGAGTATGGTTAGTTTATAATACTTGCTGAAACCTGAATGCACGCTTTGCATGTTTACAATAACAAGGACAAAGAAAGTGCACATTTTGATAGAACAAAGAAACATGGCCTTTGCAAAGCAACCTTCAAGCAGCCAGACACGCAAACGAGCACACACACGAGGCAACTCAAACACAAACACGGCTCAAAAAGAAGGCAAAAGACAACAAGGACCAAACACGAAACAAACCTCTCTAGAGGAGAGGGCGGTGGCCGGAGCCACCTATGTTTGAGTCAATTGGTATGGCACCGCAAAGAATTATCCTTGGGCCCATGACCAAAACTCGTCTTTGAAGCACAAGTACCATAAAAAATGGTTAATGTGAAATAGTTGATCAATTTATGCATAATGGGGGGAGGGAGAGTTCATTGAGAGAACAACACTCCCCCTATGTAGTTCTCAAAAAAACACCCCCCCTATGTCCATGCCTACACCTAAACAAGATATCAAGATGAGTATGGTGGGATGTGAAGGGTTCAAGCCACATTGCTCGAATCAATGATATTTAGCTCATGCCTTAACTCGCGAAATCTTGCTTCATCCAAGGGCTTCATGAAAATATCTGCAAGGTTATCATGAGTGTTGACATATTTGAGCTGGATCTCCCCTTGCCTAATGTGATCCCGGATGAAGTGATACCAAATCTCAATATGCTTTATCTTGAAGTGTTGCACTGGGTTGAGAGAGATCTTGATGGCACTTTCATTGGCACACCAAAGAGGCACTTCGTCACAAATGACATTGTAATCCTTTAAAGTTTGCCTCATCCATAGAAGTTGAGCACAACAACTACCCGCGGACACATACTCCGCTTCGGTGGACGAGAGAGACACAAAACTTTGCTTCTTAGAAGACCAACTCACCAAAGAGCAACCAATAAATTGGCACCCTCCGAAGGTTGACTTCCTATCCACTTTGTCTCCCACCCAATCCGAGTCTGAATAGCCCAAAAGGTTGAAGTTGACTCCTCTTGGGTACCATAAGCCAAAGTTTGGGGTATGAGCCAAATATCAAAAGATTCGCTTGACCGCCACATAGTGGCTTTCCTTAGGTGCGGCTTGAAACTGTGCACAAATTCCCACACTCAACATGATATCCGGTCTAGATGCACAAAGGTAAAGCAAGGGGGCAATCATGGAACGATATACCTTTTGATCCACCGCTTTACCATTGGGATCTATGTGAAGTTGGCATTTGACAGGCATTGGAGTGGAAGCCGGCTTGACATCACTTAGCTTGAATCTCTTGAGCATGTCTTGTGTGTATTTGGCTTGGTTGATGAAGGTTCCTTCTCTTCTTTGCTTAATTTCGAACCCGAGAAAGAACTTCAACTCTCCCATCATGGACATCTTGAACTTCGAGGTCATGAGAGCGGCAGATTCCTCATTGAAAGCTTTGTTAGGGGAACCAAAGATAATATCATCAACATATAGTTGGCATACAAACAACTCCCCTTTGACCTTCTTAGTAAAAAGAGTGGGGTCGATTCTCCTACTTTCAAACCCACAGTCTTGCAACAACTCGGTAAGGTGCTCATACCATGCACGTGGGGCTTGTTCAAGGCCATAGAGTGCCTTATCAAGTTGGTACACATGATTGGGGAACTTGGGATCCTCAAACCTCGGGGGTTGTTT
>NW_021314512.1:0-1331 GCF_002162155.2 Triticum dicoccoides | reverse complement strand
TGGAGAGCACACTATCATTTGCATTCATTATTATTAGTTTGTATTGGGTATGACTTGACTGGATCTCTTTTACCATGAATTACAATGTTTAGTCAGTCCTTGATCTTTAAAGGTGCTCTGCATTTATGTTTTGCGGTCTCAGAAAGGGCTAGCGAGATACCATTTTGTTATATCATGTTATAATTGTTTTGAGAAAGTGTTGTCATCCAAGTTTTATTATTATGTCTCGCTAGCTGATTATGCCATTGATATGAGTAATTGTGAGACCTAAGTGTTATTGTGAGTATGGTTAGTTTATAATACTTGCTGAAACCTGAATGCACGCTTTGCATGTTTACAATAACAAGAGCAAATAGAGTTTGTAAAAGCTTTTCTTTATCACTTTCAGTTTATCAACTGAATTGCTTGAGGACAAGCAAAGGTTTAAGCTTGGGGGAGTTGATATGTCTCCAACGTATCTACTTTTACAAACACTTTTTCCCTTGTTTTGGACTCAAACTTGCATGATTTGAATGAAACTAACCCGGACCGACGCTGTTTTCAGCAGAACTGCCATGATGTTGTTTTATGTGTAGAAAACTGAAGTTCTCGGAATGTCCTGAAAATCCTCGGAGGCACTTTTTGGAAAATATAAAAAATACTGGAGAAAGAATCAAGACCAGGGGCCCACACCTTGACCATGAGGGTGGGGGCGCGCCCACCCCCCTGGGCGCGCCCCCTATCTCGTGGGCCCCCTGAGGCTCTGCCGACCTCAACTCCAACTCCATATATTCCGTCCCATGGAGAAAAAAAATCAGAGAGAAAGTTTCATCACGTTTTACAATACGTAGCCGCCGCCAAGCCCTAATCTCTCTCGGGAGGGCTGATCTGGAGTCCGTTCGTGGCTCCGGAGAGGGGGATTCGTCGCCGTCGTCATCATCAACCGTCCTCCATCACCAATTTCATGATGCTCACCGTCGTGCGTGAGTAATTCCATCGTAGGCTTGCTGGACGGTGATGGGTTGGCTGAGATTTACCATGTAATCAAGTTAGTTTTGTTAAGGTTTGATCCCTAGTATCCACTATGTTCTGAGATTGATGTCGCTATGACTTTGCTATGCTTAATGCTTGTCACTAGGGCCCGAGTGCCATGATTTCAGATCTGAACCTATTATGTTTTCATGAATATATGTGTGTTCTTGATCCTATCTTGCAAGTCTACAGTCACCTATTATGTGTTATGATCCGACAACCCCGAAGTGACAATAATCGGGATACTTCTCAGTGATGACCGTAGTTTG
Organism: Triticum dicoccoides; assembly: GCF_002162155.2. Taxonomy (NCBI): domain Eukaryota; kingdom Viridiplantae; phylum Streptophyta; class Magnoliopsida; order Poales; family Poaceae; genus Triticum; species Triticum dicoccoides. The sequence continues at coordinate 51 of NW_021314512.1, read as the reverse complement.
AGGAGTTCATGTGTTCACTATGTGCTAATGCTTTGTTCCGGTTCTCTATTA
>NW_021314511.1:0-1180 GCF_002162155.2 Triticum dicoccoides | reverse complement strand
AAGAACTCCCACTTAGATAGACATCCCTCTAATCCTCTAAGTGATCACGTGATCCAAATCAACTAAACCATGTCCGATCATCACGTGAGATGGAGTAGTTTTCAATGGTGAACATCGTTATGTTGATCATATCTACTATATGATTCACGCTCGACCTTTCGGTCTCCGTGTTCCGAGGCCATATCTGCATATGCTAGGCTCGTCAAGTTTAACCTGAGTATTCTGCGTGTGCAAAACTGGCTTGCACCCGTTGTAGATGGACGTAGAGCTTATCACACCCGATCATCACGTGGTGTCTGGGCACGACGAACTTTGGCAACGGTGCATACTCAGGGAGAACACTTCTTGATAATTTAGTGAGAGATCATCTTATAATGCTACCGTCAATCAAAGCAAGATAAGATGCATAAAAAGATAAACATCACATGCAATCAATATAAGTGATATGATATGGCCATCATCATATTGTGCTTGTGATCTCCATCTCCGAAGCACCGTCATGATCACCATCGTCACCGGCGCGACACCTTGATCTCCATCGTAGCATCGTTGTCGTCTCGCCAATCTTATGCTTCCACGACTATCACTACTGTTTAGTAATAAAGTAAAGCATTACATCGCGATTGCATTGCATACAATAAAGCGACAACCATATGGCTCCTGCCAGTTGCCGATAACTCGGTTACAAAACATGATCATCTCATACAATAAAATTCAGCATCATGCCTTGACCATATCACATCACAACATGCCCTGCAAAAACAAGTTAGACGTCCTCTACTTTGTTGTTGCTTGTTTTACGTGGCTGCTACGGGCTTAAGTAAGAACCAATCTCACCTACGCATCAAAACCACAACGATAGTTTGTCAAATAGACTCCGTTTTAACCTTCGCAAGGATCGGGCGTAGCCATACTTGGTTCAACTAAAGTTGGAGAGACAGTCGCCCGCAAGCCATCTCTGTGCAAAGCACGTCGAGGGAACCGGTCTCGCGTAAGCGTACGCGTAAGGTTGGTCTGGGTCGTCTCGTCCAACAATACCGCCGAACCAAAATATGACATGCTGGTAGGCAGTATGACTTGTATCGTCCACAACTCACTTGTGTTCTACTCGTGCATATAACATCAACATAAATAACCTAGGCTCGGATGCCACTGTTGGGTTTCGTAGTAATTTCAAAAA
>NW_021314510.1:0-838 GCF_002162155.2 Triticum dicoccoides | reverse complement strand
ACTATTACTCACCGTTTCGGGGTCCCGGAGTGATTTCCATCGTTATCGAACTCCAAGGTGCGCTTACGTGTCGATCATCAACACTCGCGGTTTCGGCCATTTCTGGCCCTTTTCATGGACTATTACTCGTCGTTCTAGGGTCCCAAAGCGATTCTCGTTTCATGGATTATTCCTCGCGGTTTCGTGCACTATTACTCAGCGTTTTGGGGACCAGAGCGATCTCCACGATTGTTGAACCCCGGGGTGCGTTTATGTGTCCATCGTCAACACTCACAGTTCTGTCCAATTCTGACCCGTTTCGTGGACTATTATTCACCATTTTGGGGCCCCAAAGCGATTTCCATAGTTGTTGAACCCCAAGGTGTGCTAACGTGTCGGTCATCAACAATCACAGTTTTAGCCAATTCTGGCCCTTTTCTTGGACTATTACTCTGTATTGGGGTCCCGGAGTCATTTCCACGATTGACGAACACCGGTGTGCGTTTACGTGTTAGTCTTCAACACTCACAGTTTTGTCCAATTCTGACCCGTTTCGTGGACTATTACTCAACGTTTTGGGGTCCCGAAGCGATTTTCATAGTTGTTGAACCCCAGGGCGTGCTTACCTGTTGGTCATCAACACTTGCAGATTTGGCCGATTCTGGCCCGTTTCATGGACTATTACTCGCCGTTTTTGGGCCCCAAAGCGATTTCCATGGTTATCGAACTCCAAGGTGCGCTTATGTGTCGGTCATCAACAATCACAGTTCGGTCTGATTCTGGCCCGTCTCTTGGACTATTACTCTGTTTTGGGGTCCCGGAGTCATTTCCATGATTGACGAACCTCGGGGTGCGTTTA
>NW_021314509.1:0-1742 GCF_002162155.2 Triticum dicoccoides | reverse complement strand
TCCCACGTATTGGCTGGCGTTTTCCACAGCGTGTCAAGCTCCTCTTTCAGCAGCCCCAGATACAGATTGATGTCGTTCCCTGGTTGTTTCGGCCCTTCAATTAGCATACTCATGTGAATGTACTTCCTCTTCATGCACAACCAGGGGGGAAGGTTGTACATCCACACAAACACAGGCCAGGTGCTATGTGTGCTTCTCTGGCTGCCAAACGGATTGACTCCATCGGTGCTCGCGCCCAGCACGATGTTCCTTGGATCGTTCCCAAATTCTGGGTATTCGAAGTTCAATGCTTGCCACTGGCTCGCATCCTTAGGGTGACTCAGCATCTTGTCTTTTTTATCTATCTCCGGATCATTTGCGTCATCTTCTCGCTTCTTCTCCTCCCTATCCGCGTGCCAACGTAGGAGCTTTGCTACCTTAGGATCCGCGAAATACCACTGCAGACGAGGAGTGATCGGAAAGTACCACACCACTTTTCGAGGAGCTTTCTTCCTCTTCTTGTATCGAGTGACACTGCACACCGGACATATTGTAGACTCCGCGTGCTCGTCCCGATAAATGATGCAATTGTTCATGCACACATGGTATTTCACATGCGGTAAATCCAGAGGACACACGATTTTCTTCGCCTCCTCCAAACTGGTCGGGCACTTGTTCCCCTTGGGAAGACGTTCGTGCCAGAATGACATGTTCTCGTCGAAGCATGCGTCGGTCATTTTGTGTTTTACCTTCATCTCCAGGGCCATGAGCGTTACTTTCAGGCGGATATCCTCGGGCCTGCATCCTTCATACAATGGAGTAACCGCGTCTAACTCAAGTTGATCCATCTTGGCTTTCTCTCGGGCGGCAGCTCTTGCGTTATCCGTCTGCTTGAGAAGCAGCTCTTGAATATGAGGGTCCTGCACCCAGCCCATCGATGGTCCAGCGTCGTCTGCTCCGCCGGCATCATCATCTTCATGATCATGCCCGTCGCCTGCTCCGGCATCTTCCTCATCATCATGTCCTGCATCTTCTACATGATGACTGTGTACAGCATCACAGTCGTGATCATCTCCTGGGGATTCTTCGTCTTCTCGCCCGCCCAAGCCGCGGTGGTTGTCTTGCTGCCCTTCCTCATTTCTTGCCCGGCCCGCATGAACGACTTCGTAGTCATCTTCATCACCTTGCCACCGATAGCCATCCATGAAACCACGCAACAGCAGGTGGTCCCGCACCTGCCCGGAATCCGGGTCCGCAATAAGGCTCTTCAGCTTGCATCTTCGACACGGACATCTTATCTCCGTCTCGTTCTTTTAAAGCATCTCGGCCTTCGCGGACCTCAAAAACCTATTCACGATGCCTTCGGTCATCGTGCGGACCATGGTCGCCTGCGGGGTAGAGCAAAACGATATTTTAGAACCAAACAAAAATTTGGCATGACCTTCCCTAAAAATAGGACCAAAAAGAATGCTTAATGCCAAAATTCTCGCCGAAACGGAAATGAATCAACATTCCGGCAAAATATTGGCAACTATCGCATATCAAATACCGGTACACCTCCAAACACAAACACATATGCAACACCACAAACATATGCAACACCACGAACATACATAGATCTAGCTAGGCCGTAAAAAGTGCATGTGCACATTGTTGTAAGGAGAACAACCTAAATATAGCTTCCCCCCTTACTTACCTATTAAAACAAGGTAATTTAACCACTTAATTTGAATGAATCTATGGTGGAAATGAGGTGAAAAAGA
>NW_021314508.1:0-1771 GCF_002162155.2 Triticum dicoccoides | reverse complement strand
AGATTTCACCTTAGCGAGGCCAAGGAAACAAAATCTGGATGATCGACCGAGAGACATTTAGCACTCCGCTTCTAATGTTCTCCTTGATGTGCTAGTGTATCCCATTCATAGATATGGTTTGATAACTAGAACATCAAGTAAAAGGTCGGACTTCGGGAGCAATAGAATCCATAAGGAACAGTTACGGAGGTAAATCCTATGAAGTCCTTATGGGGAGGTGGCCAACTTCTTCAATCAAGATACTACAATAATAGGTCTTTCGGCTGGGTGGTGCTGGCCACGACATCCACTTTACCAGTTATCGAGGAACCAATATTATAGTTCTTGGGGAAATGTTCCAACCATCATATCTGCCTGAGATTCAGATCTGGTTGGTGTCAGAATATTCCAGACCCATCGAGTCTAGGAAGAAAAATGAAAGTTTGCAACACAAATCGACGAGATGACGTTGCGGGATTCTCGGAAGATGAACTACGATAGCAAGCTCCAAAACATGAGCTGGTTCTGCTACTAACATGTGAACACGTTGTCCCAGACAAGCATGCCCACATGGTAGTCTTACAATAAAACACTACCGAGTTTTGGTTGGGAACCATCAGCGAGGATATCGAAGTTCTTTCATAAGTCCGGATTAGCTCTTATGAAGATACTCCTTCTCCTTGAACAAATCAGTCAGTGGCTTGGTGTGCTAGGATACACATATGGAATGAAGGTTGCAAGTCTCCAGACCACAGAATACTTCGCACGTGTGCATGACTGACTTGCGATGATTCCAGAGGAAGCAACATTGACTTTCTCGAGTCCACGGCGGCAACTTGCATCAAATGCACATGAACTAGAGGAAGTCACTTCTTACATCCGAACATATGCTTCATGAGCTAGCATGAACAAATGCTTTCAAAAGTTTCCAACACTAGCTTAATGTTCAGCAAAATTATGAAGAAGACAAGGATGTTGTCGATGGGCACAACAACAATTCATCTAGGTTTCCTTTTAAAAGGAATTCCATAGTTAAGTGAACAAGTGATAGCATTAGTCAGACCCAAAAGATATAATGGTGTATGCTCGAGGGATCAACCACGAGTAAGACAACATTACGAATATCGTTGGTTCTGGTCTGATTGGATGATAGCCCATACTCAATCAAAGGTTTGGGTAAGATAATAGATCCAACAATTGTTCACAAGGACCAATTGATGAAGATATCATCTTTCTTCAACACACACACACACACACAAAAAGATATCCCTTAACATGAACTAAGTCGGACAAGCTTTTATCTTCCAACTCTTCAAGTTGTTGTTTAGCTTATCCAACTAGCTCAGGGTATCCAACACGGATTCTTGGAGAAGGGGTGGTTTACAGGAATAAACCAACTTGATCACGAACTCAACATAGCGGTCAGGTGACAACCTGGTAATACTTCTGAGAAGATATTCAGAAAATCACGAACCACCGGTATGTTACTAAGCTCGAGAACAATCTTGCTTTTCAGGGCAAGACGATATGATCAATAGAGCAAGGATTTGAAATAATCCTAACTCATCGATCGAGGAGTGAACCAGGAGAATGGACTAGGTAGCATGATCAACCTTAGAATGATGATTCAAAACCAACACGCTAAGAATGAAATTATTGTCCTTTAACTACCCAGCAACGAGGTTGCTAGGCGTATTGATTTCACACATCACGATTCACTTGTCGACATTCCGGTTATAACCACACGGAACCGAGGAATGAGTAATGATGGTGAGAAGTATCACTACGTCAA
>NW_021314507.1:0-1298 GCF_002162155.2 Triticum dicoccoides | reverse complement strand
CAAAACAGATGTCAGGTCTCGTGGCACTCGCCAAATACATAAGCGAGCCAATAATCTGAGAATACCTCAGTTGATCTCTAGCAATTCGTCGATTCTTTCAAAGCAACACACTAGCATCATATGGAGTTGGAGAAGGCGTGCAGTCGCTATACCCAAAACGACTCAAGACCTTTTCCACATAATGAGACTGAAGCAGTGTGATCCCACCATTCTCATCTCTCAACAGCTTGATGTTTAAGATAACATCAGCTACTCCTAGATCCTTCATCTCAAAACAGAGAGATAAGAAATCCTTAACCTCCTTGATTAAATCAAGTTTGGTTCCAAAGATCAATATGTCGTCGACATACAGACAAAGAATAACTCCTTCGCCCCACCATAGCGATAGTACACGCACTTGTCACTATCGTTTACTACAAAGCCGGCAGCAGTTAATGTTCTTTCGAACTTCTCATGCCACTCCTTAGGAGCTTGTTTAAGGCCATATAAAGACTTTAATAACTTGCACACCTTTCCTTCCTGACCAGGTACTACAAAACCATCTGGCTGATCCATGTAAATTTCCTCCTTCAACTCTCCATTGAGGAAAGCTGTCTTAACGTCCATTTGATGAACGAGAAGACCATGTGAGGCAGCTAGTGATAGTAGCACCCGAATTGTGGTCAGTCTAGCCACGGGTGAGTAAGTATCAAAGAAGTCTTCACCTTCTTTCTGGGTATAACCCTTGGCCACAAGCCGTGCCTTGTACTTTTCAATCGTACCATCAGGTCTAAGCTTCTTCTTGAACACCCACTTACATCCTACAGGTTTGCACCCATAAGGACGGTCAGTGATCTCCCAGGTACCGTTAGCTAAGATGGAATCCATCTCGCTACGTACTGCTTCCTTCCAGTAGTCAGCATCAGGAGATGCATAGGCTTCTGAAATAGTCCTGGGTGTGTCATCCACGAGGTACACAATGAAATCATCACCAAAAGACTTTGCAGTCCTCTGTCTCTTACTCCTCACAGGAGTTCCATTGTTACCCTCAACAGGATTCTCAATGTGTTCCATCGCAATGGTGGGTTCAGGAATTACAGTGAATTCCTCACTAGATGGAGTAGGTATCTCCTGATTTGATGAACTCGACATATCCTTCATAGGAAATATGTCCTCAAAGAAAGTTGCATCATTTGATTCCATAATCGTACCAACATGCATGTCGGATACCTCCGATTTTATTATCAAAAATCTATAGCCGATGCTATGAAAAGCATAGCCCAGAAGAACACAATCCACGGTTTTTGGTCCAAGCTTGC
>NW_021314506.1:0-537 GCF_002162155.2 Triticum dicoccoides | reverse complement strand
GTCTTAGCGTAACGCGAGTTGAGGCGTACGTCGTCGCGGTAGCGACGACGGACGCCGAGACGAGCATGTGACACCACTGCCACCCTGTCTTAGCGTAACGCGAGTCGAGGCGGACATCGTCGCCGTAACGACGACGGACGCTGAGACGAGCAGGTGACACCGGTGCCACCCTGTCTTAGCGTAACGCGAGTCGAGGCGGACATCGTCTCGGTAGCGACAACGGACGCTGAGACGAGCAGGTGATACCAGCGCCACCCTGTCTTAGCGTAACGCGAGTCGAGGCGGACATCGTCGCGGTAGCGACGACGGACGCCGAGACGAGCACGTGACACCAGTGCCACCCTGTCTTAGCGTAACGCGAGTCGAGGAGGATGTCATCGCGGTAGCGACGACGGACGCCGAGACGAGCACGTGACACCAGTGCCACCCTGTCTTAGCGTAACGCGAGTCGAGCCGGACGTCGTCATGGTAGTGACGAATGACGCTGAGACGAGCACGTGACACCAGTGCCATCCTGTCTTAGCGTAACGTGAGTCG
>NW_021314505.1:0-1366 GCF_002162155.2 Triticum dicoccoides | reverse complement strand
TGTTTTCGTCAAAACGAACACGCGTGAAGCGTGCCCGTGTCCTCCAGTGGCCCGTCCGTGGGGGACACAGGCGACCCTTTTTCTCCACCCTCCCCCGAGCCGCCCCAACCTCCCCGAACCCTACCCTGCCATGGCCGCCGCCGGCCCGCTGCCATTTTCTTGGCCACCTCCTTGTCCAGCCCGGCGCCTCCTCCTCCTCCCGCCCACCCCCACCGCCTACCCCCTCGGCCTTTGTCTCGGCCGCGTCATTGTCCAGCCGAGCTGCCAGATTTCAGCGTATCTGGCTGCCTGATTTGTGCGCATCCGGACGCCGACGACTATGCCTAGCCATGAATTGGCCGGGCACTGGACCGCATAGCCTCGACAACACCTCTACGCCGCATGCAGGCATTGACTCCGCCTCTAGCTGCTCGGATCTACTCCATCGGAACGGCGCCGACAAAAATATGCATGGCCGTCATCCGGGCTCGGCGCTGGCCCAACGGCTGGTCGGCTCACCGTTGCCACTCATAAAGTCCGACAACTGCCCGCGGCAAGTCGTTCGCCGCGTTTCTACCACGCTGAAACATCCAGGGTGAGTGTTCATCAAGTACCAAAATGATAAGGTATATGCTTGCTTTGCTTCGATTGTGCTTCCGAATTCGACGTAATTTCAATAGCTATTGGCTTATACGCAAATTTTGTATGTAGGATGGATGCAAGTTTTGGTTTTGAAAAGAAGAATACATCGATTTTATTGATTGGGCAAAATTTGATAGATGCCCGTGCACTTGTTGCTAGAAATAAGACTAGAGATGAGATTATATGTGAAGCGATGTCTATTTCTTTAGAATTTAAGATGAAAAAATTATACAAGATCAAGAATCCGCAGATCAACAATGAAGGCATTGAGAAGATATTAATCCAACTTATGAAAGTAGTTATGAAAGTAGTTATGGAAGTAGTTATGGAAGTTGGTTTTCTGTTAAAATGCCTAATTGTGTTTTTTATTTTGTTTGGGCTTGTTATTCCAGTTAAGAATGGGTGAATGTATTATCATGTGTTAAAATGTCGTTGATGAAATAAAAAGTGTGTTGGGAAAAAAATTGTGTGCATAGTGCATACAGGCACCGGGCGGAATAGATGCGGCCACGCGTTGAGCGTATGGCTAACGCATCACAGAATATGGGAGGACGCCGCTCCATTACCATCCTCAAACAGACGAAATTCGGATAAAACGGACATTCGTTTGGGGCCGTACGTTGGAGTTGCTCTAAACATATTGAGAGAGGAGAGGGAAGGTAGCAAACCGGTATGTGCCGCTCGAGTCACTTTTTATTAAATAGTTTTGATTACTTACCACGTGTAATCCCGTATCACATGGTTG
>NW_021314504.1:0-1185 GCF_002162155.2 Triticum dicoccoides | reverse complement strand
TTCCTCCCCACCAAGCCAAGCCCCTCGGGAAGCTCTGCATCGCCTCCACGCCATCGTCTTCCTCCTCGGGCTCCGACCACCATCGCCGTCGATTCGCCGTCTCCAGCGCGTCCCCGAGCCCGCTTCGACGCCCACTGCAACCGCGGTGAGCTCCGCCACCGTTTCCCCCTCTTTTCCCCCTCGTTCCCGCACCGTAACCCCGTTTCCCACCACGGCCGAACCTCCGCCGTCGCCGAGCTCGCCGTCGACGCAGCTCCGGTGACCATTTGGTCACCCCGGCGAGTCCAACAAGTCCGTAAGGACCCGTAGAACCCCTCCAGCGCCTCAGCTCCCTCGCCTGCGAGCAGCAACGCCGATCCCGACCGCACCCGAACTCCGGCCGCCGCTCACGAGCTCGCCGTCGTCGGTACCGGCCACCACAGGCACGGCCACCACCACCGTTCGACGCGCGAGAGCAAGGGCTCTCCAACGAGCCCAAGCACGGCCTCGCCCGTGCCCTGTAGCGCGTTTCCGTATCGCGCCGCCGTCTCGGGCCTCGCCGGCGTCATGTCGCCGGTGGGTTTGACCTGCTCGACCTGGGGTTTGACCCCCCAGGGTCACTGACGCGTGGGCCCCGTCGGCCAGGTGGTCAGATTAGTGCTAATCACTGTTAGTTAACCCCCTGACACTGACCAGTGGGCCCCAGCGCCACTAATTCCTAATTAGGATTAAATTAACCCTGTTAAACCCCCCTGTCACTGACGTGTGGACCCCACATGTCAGGTTTGACCCCAGCCAGCCGCAGTTGACCACTGACGTCATGCTGACGTCATGCTGGCGCAATATATATATATTTCTGGATTTAATTTAAATCAGGAAATTCCAGAATATTATTTAAACTTCAAAAATTCATAACTTTTATTCTGTAACTCCAAATTAGACAAATTATATATGAAAAATGATCAGAAAAATCCAATCTATCCATCTGTACTATTTTCATGCATGACTAAACAAGTTAAATTGATGTTTTAAGCAGAACAAGGAAAAGCACTTTAAAAGGCCATGTTTGAGTTTGAAATTTGAATCTTTGATTCAAATTTGTTCAAACCCTTCTGGTTTTAGTTGCATTAGCCCAACACACTCATATTGCCATGTTTCATGCATGCATCATATTGTTGCACATTGTTTGGTGATGGTTGTGTATCG
>NW_021314503.1:0-1335 GCF_002162155.2 Triticum dicoccoides | reverse complement strand
GGAGATACCTGTAGTGCACCTTTATAGTCACCCAGTTACGTTGTGACGTTTGATACACCCAAAGCACTCCTACGGTATCCAGGAGTTACACGATCTCATGGTCAAAGGAAGAGATACTTGACATTGGCAAAGCTCTAGCAAATGAACTACACGATCTTTGTGCTATGCTTAGGATTGGGTCTTGTCCATCACATCATTCTCCTAATGATGTGATCCCGTTATCAACGACATCCAATGTCCATAGCCAGGAAACCATGACTATCTGTTGATCACAACGAGCTAGTCAACTAGAGGCTCACTAGGGACATATTGTGGTCTATGTATTCACACGTGTATTACGATTTCCGGATAATACAGTTATAGCATGAATAAAAGACTATTATCATGAACAAAGAAATATAATAATAACACTTTTATTATTGCCTCTAGGGCATATTTCCAACAGTCTCCCACTTGCACTAGAGTCAATAATCTAGTTCACATCGCCATGTGATTAATACTCACAGGTCACATCGCCATGTGACTAATACCCAAGAGTTTACTAGAGTCAGTAGTCTAGTTCACATCACTATGTGATTAACACTCAATGAGTTTTATGTTTGATCATGTTGCTTGTGAGAGAGGTTTTAGTCAACGGGTCTGAACCTTTCAGATCCGTGTGTGCTTTACAAATCTCTATGTCATCTCCTAGATGCAGCTACCACGCTCTATTTGGAGCTGTTCCAAATAACTGTTCTACTTGGATCTATTCAAAATTGTTGCTCCATTATATGTATCCGGTCTCTCTACTCAGAGCTATCCGGATAGGTGTTAAGCTTGCATCGTCGTAACTCTTTACGACGAACTCTTTTACCACCTCCATAATCGAGAAAATTCCTTAGTCCACTAGTTACTAAGGATAACTTTGACCGCTGTCCTATGAGCCATTCTTGGATCACTCTTGTACCCCTTGACTGACTCATGGCAAGGCACACTTCAGGTGCGGTACACAGCATAGCATACTGAAGAGCCTACGTCATAAACATAGGGGACGACCTTCGTCCTTTCTCTCTATTCTGCCGTGGTCGAGCTTTAAGTCCTAACTTCGTACCTTACAACTCAGGCAAGAACTCCTTCTTTGACTGGTCCATCTTGAACACCTTCAAGATCATGTCAAGGTATGTGCTCATTTGAAAGTACTATTAAGCATTTTGATCTATCCTTATAGATCTTGATGCTCAATGTTCAAGTAGCTTAATCCAGGTTTTCTATTGAAAAACACCTTTCAAATAACCCTATATGCTTTCTAGAAATTCTACGTCATTTCTGATCAACAATATGTCAACAACATATACT
>NW_021314502.1:0-1739 GCF_002162155.2 Triticum dicoccoides | reverse complement strand
AGGTGAACCAAGAGGTGCGTCATAATATTGAAGAAGGATGGCGGGAACACCAACTCGAAACTGACAAGACATTGGATCACATCGTTCTGTAACCGTGGTAGATCTTCTGGATTGATTACCTTCTGAGAGATTGCATTGAGGAATGCACATAGCTTCACAATGGCTACTCGAACATTTTCCGGCAGGAGCCCCCTCAAAGCAATCGGAAGCAATTGCGTCATAATCACGTGGCAGTCGTGAGACTTCAGGTTTTGGAACTTTTTCTCCGCCATGTTTATTATTCCCTTTATATTGGACGAGAATCCAGACGGGACCTTCATACTGCTCAGGCATTCAAAAAAGATGACCTTCTCTTCTTTGGTCAGAGCGTAGCTGGCACGACCTTGAAACCATTCCGGATGCCGGTCATCAGGGTCTTTCAAACGTTGCTGGTCCTGCCGTGCTTCCTTTGTATCATTTGTCTTCCCTTACACGCCCAAGAAGCTTAGGAGGTTCACGCAAATATTCTTCGTAACGTGCATCACGTTGATTGCAGAGCGGACTTCTAGGACTTTCCAATATTCTAGCTCCTAGAATATAGATTTCTTCTTCCACATGGCTGCGTGCCCGTCAGCTCCCTTCGGAACTGATTGTCCGCCAGGACCCTTTCCAAAGATGACTTTCAAATCCTTGACCATATCAAATACCTCAGCACCAGTGCGTTCCGCAGGCTTCGGCCGGTGATCTGCCTTGCCGTTGTAATGCTTGCCTTTCTTTCTTACTGGATGAATTTTCGGAAGAAATCGACGATGCCCAAGGTACACGTTCTTCTTACAATTTGGCAAATGTACACTTTCAGTCTCATGTAAGCAGTGCGTGCATGCATTGTATCCCTTATTTGACAGTCCCGAAAGGTTACTAAGAGCAGGCCAATCGTTGATGGTTACGAAAAGCAACGCTCGTAGGTTAAATTCCTCTTTTTTTGTGCTCATCCCACACACGGACACCAGGTCTGCCCCACACCTGTAAAAGTTCATCAACTAATGGCCTTAGGTACACATCGATGTCGTTGCCGGGTTGCTTCGGACCTTGGATGAGCACTGGCATCATAATGAACTTCCGCTTCATGCACAACCAAGGAGGAAGGTTGTAGATGCATAGAGTCACGGGCCAGGTGCTATGGCTGGAGCTCTGCTCGCCAAAAGGATTCATGCCATCTGTACTTAGACCAAATCTTATGTTCCTTGCGTCAGCTGCAAAATCTTTGAACTCTCTGTCGATCTTTCTCCATTGCGTTCCATCTGCGGTGTGTCTCAACTCCCCGTCCGACTTACGGTCCTCTTTGTGCCATCGCAACAACTTGGCATGCTCTTTGTTCCTGAACAGACGTTTCAACCGTGGTATTATAGGAGCATACCACATCACCTTGACGGGAACCCTCTTCCTGGGTTTCCCGCCCTCAACATCGTCACCAGGGTCATCGCCTCTGATCTTATAACGCAATGCAGTGCATACCGGGCATTCATTCAAATTCTCGTATTCACCGCGGTAGAGGATGCAGTCGTTGATGCATGCATGTATCTTCAGAACCTCTAAACCTAGAGGGCAGACAACCTTCTTTGCTTCGTACGTACTGGCGGGCAACTCGTTATTCTTTGGAAACATATTCTTCAACATTTTCAGCAAGTTTTCAAATGCCGAGTCAGCTACACCTGCCTGTGCCTTCCATTTCAGCAAATCCAGTGTGCAACCCAGCTTTT